>NC_134485.1:91762981-91927981 GCF_040206685.1 Ascaphus truei
ACTGTATGCTGATGTTTTCGGGCCGTACAGTATACTGTGTAATAAACCCTGATTAAATAAAACTATGCATTTATTCTACATACAGTATTCAGTATAGTTTCATTATTTGTCTTCCACAGTATACTGTACAGTGGTATACAGTGCCTAACAACTATGGGCAAAAAGAATTTTATTCCTAGGTGCCCTAGAACAGAAGTTCCCACGCCAATTGCCCGTGAACTTGACCGCGGCCCTAAGTAGTTCCCACGCCAATTGCGCGAATATAATGTAAAATAACCCGTTCTGTGGGTCTGAGCGGGTTGAAATTTACCTGGTTCCCATGCGGGGCGACCCTTGCCATAGTGGCAAAATATCAGCCTCCCAAGACCCCCGGAACCGGAGGTACCAAAAGACAGTTTAAAAGCACATTACCAAAGTGGCTTTTTTTCTGCCATGCAAGTCAATGGCAGAAACCTGAACGTTAACATCACCCTGACTCCGTTCTGTTGCCACGAGAAGGTCGCAATTTTCCATGCAATCCTGCCGCAACTAGGACTACATGGTGCTCGAATATGAGCCCTCTAGCTCGAACAGAACCGGAGTTCTGGGTTCCAGGTTTCTGCTCATTGTGACTTAGCCGCTTCAAAGCTTTCTCCGCCATTTGCGCTCAATGGTAGGACCCTCCTCGCCGGTGTGACCCTTTCTCGCCGCCATTACTGCTCGGACCCTGTTGGGGTCAAGTGAGGGGGTTCCTAACATCTAGGGGCCAAATAAATTTTATTTCTAGGTGCCCTAAAACAAAAGTTCCCACGCCAATTGACCAAGTTCCCACGCCAATTGCCATAGTTCCTACGCCAATTGCGCGACCAGCCAGTAAAGTGCAGCAAAGCCTCTACAGTACACAGTACATTTGTTACACTGGCAAAGGAGCAGATGGAAACAATGTGAGGCAATTCAACGTGGTCTTTTATTGGTTATTTACAATATTGAAACATTTAAAGTGCACAGCAATTCAAAACATGAAGAAAACAAAACATTTTTGGTGCATGGGGCAAAAGGAGTTAAAGTGACTTGCTTTTTCTAACCATCCATACACAATAATACATTCTGCAGCCTTTATTAAATTCTTCTGCCTGCCACAAAACATTTTTGGTGCATGGGGCACAGGGAGTTAAAGTGGCTTGCTTTTTATGTGCTGTATTTGGGGGTTGTCTTTGGGGCTTTTATTCATCCAATTATTATGATCAACTGCCTTTTGAAATTACACTGCTGTTAACTACAGTATTTCAGCCACACACCGCCAGACTTTTTAATCCCTCCCTAGCCAAGTATATTTGCATTGTGTTCTTAATCCGCCCATAGCCGAGCTTCAAACACAGTGCGATACGCCTGCGTCTAATCACACCATCCCCCTCCCCCAACCCTTAGAGGCCTGTTCTTTGAACGGTACTGTGATGCTTTCAAAAGTCCCCCCTCGAGACTGTGTTGCCCGGTTCTATTCGAGCTAGAGGGCTCATATTCGGGCACCATGTAGTCCTTGTTGCGGCATGATTGCCTGGCAAATTGTGACCCTCTCGTGGCAACAGAACGGAGTCAGGGTGATGTTAATGTTCAGGTTTCTGCCATTGACTTGCATGGCAGAAAAAAAGCCACTTTGGTAATGTGCTTTTAAACTGTCTTTTGGTACCTCCGGTTCCGGGGGTCTTGGGAGGCTGATATTTTGCCACAATGGCAAGGGTCCCCCTGCATGGGCACCAGGTAAATTTCAACCCGCTGAGACCCACACAACGGGTTATTTTACATTATATTCGCGCAATTGGCATGGGAACTACTTAGGGCCGCGGTCAAGTTCACGGGCAATTGGCGTGGGAACTTCTGTTCTTGGGCACCTAGGAATAAAATTATTTTTGCCCATAGATGTTAGGCACTGTATACCACTGTACAGTATACTGTGGAAGACAAATAATGAAACGATTCTGAATACTGTATGTAGAATTAATGCATAGTATTATTTAATCAGGGTTTATTACACAGTATACTGTATGGCTGGAAAACATCAGCATACAGTGCAGTACAATATTATCCATCGAAATCCCGCCATTAGCGATTTTCTTTTCTGAGAAAAAAGAAAAGTTTTAATGTACAGTACAGTACAGTAATGGTCAGCCCCCTAAAGAAGTACCCAGCCAGCCCCACCAAAATAATATGGCAACAAGAGAGTACTCACCATTGAATTTCCCATTCAGCTTGTGCCGGCGCCGGTCCACTGCCAGTCCAGCTTTCTTCATCATCCACGTCGATAGTTGGCAGCGGGACTAGTCCATCTGTAGTCAGCAGGTGAGGCTGGAAATCGCTTAGGTACATGCAAGCTTCATCAAAACTGCACGCAAAATCCAGCTCAGCCTCAGGCTCAGGCTCCAGGTTGTCATTGACAGTGGGACCGTCATTGGAAGCCGGTGCTGGTGATGGTGCTGGTGCATTGCTTGGCAGCGACTGTCGCTTCTTAGTTGGTTTTAACACGACCCTTTGCCTTTTGCCGCCTCCATGATCATAGATACGGGAAAAACCCGGTGATACACACCAATATCCTCCAACAAATTGGGGCTCAATACGGTGAAAACAGGGGTAACTACATAACCTTTTCCTTATTGCACGCTTCCACGTATGAGGAGTTGGCGAAAATTTGTAAAAGTCAAACTTTTTTCGATAAAATACTGATAAATTTGAGCAACTGTTGCCATCTTATCCTCTGTTGCATTAATCGCAGCCCATATCAAATACGCGTAACTTCTGTCAGGTTTTTGGAAAGCAGGCTGCACTTGAACACTCATGGCGGGTGGGTCTCTGGAGAATAGTGTACAAACTGAAACTGGTCTTTGTCTTTCTTTAATATGAAAAGCCTAAATTGATACATTTTGGCAACTCTTCCTTCAGTCTCAAGGCCAAGGCCAAGTTACAATGACACACTGTGGTACAGTATGTTTTTTAAACGAAACACCTGCAAGCCGACAAATTACTGATTTGGCGCATTACAAGTCATGAATTTATGCCATCTGGCGGACATGCGAAGCATTGCAGCCTATTAAATCCTGAACCATTATCAATTAACACATCAACCGCGCGTCAGCCATGTAATGCGCCTGGCTGGGAAGGCAAAAGGAGCCCGGCATGCTCCAGGTGAACAGAGTGGCATTCCAGGAACATGCCAGGTACATGCCAGTGATTACTAAGAATAAAAGCTGCCGCAGCAGTACACTGATCTCTTCTTCCGGCGATGTTATAATTAATGAAGCAAGCAAAAGGTATACTTAACAACAGTGTCTATTGGACAGTGTCTATCTGTGCTGGTCCTTCCCCCGGTGTGGATGTGTTTTATGGCTAGAGGTGTCAAAAGGTTGCTGAAAGCAAGTGATGTAAGAGTGTGTGTGTGTATCAGTGTGAATAAAAATGAATGGAGAGCCCACAGTATATACAGTGCTTTACAAAAGGTGTGTGTGGAGTGGGAGTGGATATAAATGGTGTGGTGGGTGTGGAAATGTGAGAGATGGTAGCACAACTAAAAGTGTGTGTGGATATATACATAAAGTATATATATTTCACTTTTCTTTATTGCACCTATATTTTGTAGTAGTGCAGGGATTCACTTTCTGTTTTGCACATTTGTATGGCCATTTCCTTCACTAGCTGCATGCTCTTTACATAGAGAAGCGCAGTGATTATATTTGTTTTATATTTTGTAGTAGGACTTATTTATTGCTATAGGTTTTACCTATGCAAGAGAATTGAAGATGAAATGTACAGATGCAGCCACCAGTATTAGAACACTTACCTGGGAAATTCTGGGATATTCTGTGGCAGTCTCACAGTAAATGCCTCAACCTTGCCTCAACATTTCTGTGAGATTCTTAATGGCCCATCGGATTAACATAGCGGGTGAGGGGGGGGTCCCTGCTGTCACACTCAAACTGAATGGGACTGCAGGGACTCCTGCTGTGTTAATCCGATGGGCCATTAAGAATCTCACAGAAATGTTGAGGCAATGTTGCAGCAATGTTGAGGCATTTACTGTGAGACTGCCCCAGAATTTCCCAAGCAAGAGTTCTACAGTAATACTCGTGGCTGCATCTGTAAGAAAAAATACTTCTAATTTAAATCACTAGTCTTTGCTGTTTCTGTAAATGCTATTTTCTATATTTTCCTCATACAGTATATACACTCCAATATTTTTAGCGATTTGAACATGCATGTAAATAAAATTAAAAGCATATAATGTACTTCAAAGGGAAATCCTACATATAGGATATATATCCTACTATAGGCAGTGGCATGCCTAAAGGGTTACATCTGGGGGATTGATACCCTTTTTACCTTAATCGACACCAATACATACTGTTAAACAAAATGCAAATTAGTTTCTAAACTTGGAGATCTGAGACTTGGAAGGGTTTGGATTTCCTGTGGCTACTCCCATTTGCCTGATGTCACGAGTTTGCACACACAGAACCATTTTGTGTACCCCTTGAATTATTTGCATTCCTCCCAGATAAAGACAGTGTGGACTAAGATTAAACAACACTCTTCATTGAGAAACACTCCACCATTCAGAGCATCAAAGGACACTAGGAAAAATAATATGTAAATAATTTTCAGAGAAAATATATATACAAATTTGCTTTTTCACAGTTATATTAGATTAAGGAAGCCAATTAATTTATTTTTAATGTTTACAAAAAGGTTTCATTTTTTACCAGCTACAGTGTACTGCACCATTTAATTGTACTGCCAACAACAAGGGCTCGTTAAACCTTTCCTTAAGTTCTTTTTAAAAGTTACAAACCGTAAACTTAAAAATTGCAGTGTGATAACCACTCACATGTACAGCTATATAATACAACTTCAAAGTGTCTTTACTAAACCTTGAACCAAAGAATTGAATTTAGAGGTCGCTGACATAACCAATACCCTATTTCCTCGATTCTAAGACGCCATCGATTCTAAGACGCACCCTTGATTTAATAAAAAAAAATGTGGGGAAAAAAACCCAGTATATTAAATGTGCAGATTTTTTTTTTTTTTTTAAACTAGCAAACAGTAGCATACATTTATCTGCACTAGAGAGAGGCAGACACAGAATGGGGAGAAAGAGAGACAGTATCGGATGAGCAGAGAGAGAATGGATGGGGGGAAGGAGAGAATGGGGGGGGGAAGGAGGGAATGGAGGGATGGGGAGAAGGGGATGGGGGGAGGGAGACAGGGGGGAGGGAGACAGGGGAGGGAGACAGTGGAGGGGAGACAGTGGAGGGGAGGGGGGAGGGGAGACAGTGGAGGGGAGGGGGGGAGGGGAGACAGTGGAGGGGAGGGGGGGAGGGGAGACAGTGGAGGGGAGGGGGGGAGGGGAGACAGGGGAGGGGAGGGGGGAGGGGAGACAGTGGAGGGGGGAGGGGAGACAGTGGAGGGGGGGAGGGGAGACAGTGGAGGGGGGGAGGGGAGACAGTGGAGGGGAGACAGTGGAGGGGAGGGGGGGAGGGGAGACAGTGGAGGGGAGGGGGGGTGGGGAGACAGTGGAGGGGAGGGGGGGAGGGGAGACAGGGGAGGGGGAGGGGAGACAGTGGAGGGGAGGGGGGAGGGGAGACAGTGGAGGGGAGGGGGGAGGGGAGACAGTGGAGGGGAGGGGGGGAGGGGAGACAGTGGAGGGGGGGAGGGGAGACAGTGGAGGGGAGGGGGGAGGGGAGACAGTGGAGGGGAGGGGGGGAGGGGAGACAGTGGAGGGGAGGGGGGGAGGGGAGAAAGTGGAGGGGAGACAGTGGAGGGGAGGGGGGAGGGGAGACAGTGGAGGGGAGGGGGGAGGGGAGACAGTGGAGGGGAGGGGGGAGGGGAGACAGTGGAGGGGAGGGGGGAGGGGAGACAGTGGAGGGGAGGGGGGGAGGGGAGACAGTGGAGGGGAGGGGGGAGGGGAGACAGTGGAGGGGAGACAGTGGAGGGGAGGGGGGAGGGGAGACAGTGGAGGGGAGGGGGGAGGGGAGACAGTGGAGGGGAGGGGGGAGGGAGACAGTGGAGGGGAGGGGGGAGGGAGACAGTGGAGGGGAGGGAGACAGGGGAGGGGAGGGAGACAGGGGAGGGAGACAGTGGAGGGGAGGGGGGAGGGAGACAGTGGAGGGGAGGGGGGGAGGGAGACAGTGGAGGGGAGGGGGGGAGGGAGACAGTGGAGGGGAGGGGGGGAGGGAGACAGTGGAGGGGAGGGGGGGAGGGAGACAGTGGAGGGGAGGGGGGGAGGGAGACAGTGGAGGGGAGGGGGGGAGGAAGACAGTGGAGGGTAGGGGGGGAGGGAGACAGTGGAGGGGAGGGGGGAGGGAGACAGTGGAGGGGAGGGGGGGAGGGAGACAGTGGAGGGGAGGGGGGGAGGGAGACAGTGGAGGGGAGGGGGGGAGGGAGACAATGCAGGGGAGGGGGGAGGGAGACAGTGGAGGGGAGGGGGGAGGGAGACAGTGGAGGGGAGGGAGACAGTGGAGGGGAGGAGGGGAGGGAGACAGTGGAGGGGAGGAGGGGAGGGAGACAGTGGAGGGGAGGGAGACAGTGGAGGGGAGGGAGGAAGACAGTGGAGGGGAGGGGGGGAGGGAGACAGTGGAGGGGAGGGGGGGAGGGAGACAGTGGAGGGGAGGGGGGGAGGGAGACAGTGGAGGGGAGGGGGGGAGGGAGACAGTGGAGGGGAGGGAGACAGTGGGGGGGAGGGAGACAGTGGAGGGAGACAGTGGAGGGGAGGGGGGGAGGGAGACAGTGGAGGGGAGGAGGGGAGGGAGACAGTGGAGGGGAGGGGGGAGGGAGACAGTGGAGGGGAGGGGGGGAGGGAGACAGTGGAGGGGAGGGGGGGAGGGAGACAGTGGAGGGGAGGGGGGGAGGGAGACAGTGGAGGGGAGGGGGGGAGGGAGACAGTGGAGGGGAGGGGGGGAGGGAGACAGTGGAGGGGAGGGGGGGAGGGAGACAGTGGAGGGGAGGGGGGGAGGGAGACAGTGGAGGGGAGGGAGACACACACATACACAAACACACACAGATTGACAGAGACACACAGAGAGAGACACATACACACACAGATTGACATAGACACACAGAGACACATACACAAACACACACAGATTGACAGAGACACACAGAGAGAGAGCACATACACACAGAGAGAGAGCACATACACACACACAGTGACAGAGACACACACACACACAGAGACACATACACACACACAGAGTGACAAAGACACACACACACACAGAGAATCACACAGAGAGACACATACACACACACACACACACACACACAGAGAGAGACACACACACACACACACACACACACACACACACACACACACACACACACACACACACACACACACACACAGTGACAGAGACACACAGAGAGACACATACACACACACACACACACACACACACACACAGAGAGACACATACACACACACACACACACACAGAGTGTGACAGAGACAAGGGAGGACTCGTGGGGCTGGCAGCCGAAGCTGTGAGTAGCAGGGGGGGGAGGGGTTCATGGGGCTGGAAGCTGTGAGGAGCGGAGGAGCGGAGGAGCGGAGGAGGGGCGGAGGGTTCATGGGGCTGGAAGCTGTGAGTAGCAGAGGGCTCGTGGGGCTGGAAGCTGTGAGTAGCAGAGGGCTCGTGGGGCTGGAAGCTGTGAGTAGCAGAGGGCTCGTGGGGCTGGAAGCTGTGAGTAGCAGAGGGCTCGTGGGGCTGGAAGCTGTGAGTAGCAGAGGGCT
The DNA here is from genome assembly GCF_040206685.1 of Ascaphus truei. Lineage (NCBI taxonomy): Eukaryota > Metazoa > Chordata > Amphibia > Anura > Ascaphidae > Ascaphus > Ascaphus truei. Next base: position 91,770,738 of record NC_134485.1, read on the forward strand.
CGTGGGGCTGGAAGCTGTGAGTAGCAGAGGGCTCGTGGGGCTGGAAGCTGTGAGTAGCAGAGGGCTCGTGGGGCTGGAAGCTGTGAGTAGCAGAGGGCTCGTGGGGCTGGAAGCTGTGAGTAGCAGAGGGCTCGTGGGGCTGGAAGCTGTGAGTAGCAGAGGGCTCGTGGGGCTGGAAGCTGTGAGTAGCAGAGGGCTCGTGGGGCTGGAAGCTTTGAGTAGCAGAGGGCTCGTGGGGCTGGAAGCTGTGAGTAGCAGTCAGGGGCGGTCAGCTCGTGGTGCCGCTACAGCCGCACTGCTGTGGGTCGCAGAGGGGGGGCCAGCACTTCAAGCAACCAACATGAGACAAGGGGGAGAGGGCTTCAAGCAGCCGGCTACCGCACTTTTTGGTAAAACGCTGAAAGCTGCACGCCCTCCGTCTGCAGCGCCCCCAAGCAGGTTTTTTTTTTTTTTGTTTTTTAGTACATCGATTCTAAAACGCACCCCTATTTCAGAAATGTGAAATTGGGAAAAAAAGTGCGTCTTAGAATCGAGGAAATACGGTAGTTAACATTTCCATTGTTAACTTTTGGGATTTTCTGAAGTCACATAGGAGCAGATTAAGCAAACACCAGTACAGAGCATCCAATTCACAGTTAACCTCCCATTCAAGTCAATGGGAGTCAATGCCGGATCAGGTAATAAACCTGAAGGCCTCAGTTTCTGCTCTGATTCTGAAAGAGTGAGTTCTTAAAGGGATTGGTTCAATCATATAAATCCAAACAGAACTTTATTTTATTTTTTTAGCAATAAATGAACTACAGTACCATCTTTGTAAGTAAAAAGAAAGTACCTTTATATGGATGAACATGCAAATACTTAGCAGCTAAAGAAAAAGGACAGGCAGAGACTCCTGTCAACTAGTAAACAAAATCCACCTAACGTTACCATACTTATCACGTTTTGTTTTTAAATTTGATTAAAAATAGTAAGTAACTGCAATCCAAAATGAAATTCTCCATCATAATACCACTTTTAAAACTTTTACACATCGAAAGCAATTCACTAATACCCAAGGCTGTTAAAAATGTAAGAAGAAAAAAAATAGAGAAAGAAATGACACAATGATCAACTTATCCAATCTTCTGGATAGGCCAAATATGGGCAATTAAAATGAATATTCAACCCGGCTCCTAAACCCGTTTAATACCTTGCCGATCCGAGTACCACCTCAAGAGCTAGCCAACTTCCAAAAAACGCTTATTAAATTCGTATGGAACAATAAAAAACCCTGAATTAGAAGGGATATACTTTATCGTCCAAAGGACCTGGGGGGTTAGGCTATGTCAAATATTTTAAACTACTATAAACTATATCAACTACTATAAGGCAGCCCAATTGGGGTAGATAGTTCAATGGCATGTTCCCCCAGGATCCAAAATATGGGTTAAGTTGGAGGCTAGTCTGAATTCACCGATACCATTAGCAGAGATTATCTGGCTAGATAAAAAAGACAGGCCAAAGATAGTCTCAAATAACCAGATTCTAAAGCACTCAACAAGGACTCAACCAGGGACTCAACCAGGTTTAAGCTGAAACTCACACAAACAAATTCCCTGATGATCCCGCTAGCCAACAACCATAACTTCCCTCCAGGATTCCATGAAACCTATTTACTGTAGACTGTTGGAGAGGTAAAGGCATTTCAAAAGTAGTAGATCTATTCTCACACTCTAAGTTACAAATGTTTCAAGAATTGCAGGAAGAGTTTCAGCTGCCAAGCACAGATTTCTATTGCTATCTACAAGTCAGACACTTTATAGAGGAGAAGTTTGATAGGGAGAACATACCGCATGTCATGTATTTTGAGAAAATGTGCACACAGGCCTCAGACAGGGCTAAAATGACATCATCTTCATACTTTCATATCAACACAATAGGCTCGCAGGATAAAGATGGATATATGCTGGCTTGGGAGAGAGAACTGGGGGAGGAAATTGAATGGGAAGACTGGTGGGACATATGGGAGGCTGCGGCCAAAGGGTCCACCTGTATTTTAATAAAGGAAAACTCCTATAAACTTCTGTACAGATGGTACAAAACACCAACTAAATAAAATTTAATAAATCCAAACATCTCTCCACTGTATTGGAGAGGCTGCAGAAAAGGAGGATCCCTGTCCCACATCTGGTTGGACTGCCCAAAAATTCAACCCCTATGGGAAAGTATATTTAGGCTGGTCTTGACTACAACAGGGGTCGAGATAACAAGAGACCCATGGTTTCTACTACTAGGCAAACAATTAGAGGGAGTGAATGAAACTGACTCAAAATGAATTGGACATATTATTAGTGCAGTCAGATGTCTAGTTGCCAGATGTTGGAGGCAGAAAATTTCACCTACATACAGAAAAGTGAGGGAACAAATACCCAATGTCATGCTGATGGAGAATCTGATGAGCTATCTAGAGGATTCCATGATTAAATTCCGGTGAGTCTGGGATTCCTATCTATAACAGGACTATGTGGGCAGGAGCAGAGAGAGGTAGCAGACTTTTGGACCCCTTCCCCAAATGGAATGTTAGATGTGTTAAGAAAAAGAATATGGATGGGGCGCATGCGCAACGGCTAGGAGTATGGTCGCATAAACCAAATGCTCCCAGCCCCGCTTTAAATAAAACGCAAGCAAAACCACTGAAATCGCAATGAAAACGCAACCAAACCCCACTAGTCTATCTCCCTAAAGCCAAGATGTCAAAAAAAGACACGAAATCAGCTAAAAAGAAGGGACTACCGGAATATTTTGGCAGAGCCCGGCTGGGGGGTGCAGGATCAGAAATGGCGCCGGTTTCAAATGCTGGATCGGAGACGGAGCCAGACGGGGAGGAAGAGGAGATGGATAGCCAAGCGCTAATGCCAATCAGGCAATGTGACTTTTACGAGGCTATACACTGACCTCAAAACTATGCTACTGGCAGAAATCAGGGAACTCAAAAAAGAAGTGACCGGTCTGGGGGAAAGGACAGGCATCCTGGAAACTAAAGTGGATCAATCCATTCGGGCGATCCGGAGACAAGACAAAAAAAACGTTGACTTTCAAGCCCAAATAAATGAGATCAGGGAGTGCCAGGAGGACTCTGAGAATAGGGATCGGAGGAATAACCTGCGGATCAGAGGAGTCCCGGAGAGTGTGCTGGATTGCGAGGACTACATCTCAAGATGGCTGGCAACTCTGCTCCCTGACAGCCCAAAAGACAGTCTTGCTATGGATAGACACCCTAGGGCCCTGCGGGCCAAACCGCTCAACAACGAGCAACCCAGGGACATAGTGCTTCATATGCACTATTACAAATCTAAAGAAGCAGTCCTGCAAAAAACAAGACCCCTCACAGTGGGGGAGTTTGAGGGGTCACAGTTGACAATCTTCCAGGACCTGTCCCCAGTAACACTCGCCCGCAGGAGAAACCTGCTGCCTATTACCAAGGTTTTGAGGCAAAAGAGGGTCAGGTATAGGTGGACCTTCCCCTTTAGCCTTCTGGTCGGCTGTGGAGGCAAAGCTCTCACGCTGAGAGAACCAGAGGAGGGACCAACCTTCCTACACAAGCTCGGCCTGGGAGAGGCCCCTACTGAGGCAGGACCAGAGAACTCATCCCCAGACCCCATTTGGTCACAAAGCCCTAGATCCAACCAGAACACAGAGAGAGAGGACCTAGGGGAATCGTCCACAGTTAAAAGTTGCGCAACAGTATGGTTATGCAGTCATTAAGGTTCAACCGTATCCCATAGTAAACTGAAGAAGGGGCTGCTCCCTCAAGATTACAAGAGACACTGTCAGCTGCCAAAAAAAATGCTCCCACCTACCTGCTATGGACACTGAGGAAGAAATCCCGTATTGCGGCTGAGATGCGTGGTTCCCCCCCACGTCCTGAGTCCAAAAGTCGGTCTCCATGGCTCAAGATGGCGTCGAGGGTACACGAGGCATCAAGAATCCAAGCTGGAACGCAGGAGCCGGAAGGTAGGCAAGGCGGGAGAGGGCGCGCACACCTCCGTTCTGGCCAAACACAGGATCCAAAATGGCGGCATCCCGGATGGACGTCACCAAGCGTAAGTGGACGTGAAAGAGCCGGCGCCATCTTGGAAGGGGCAAGTAGCGGGAACGCGACGGGCGCAGAGGGATGACGTCATCCAGGACAAAGGCCAAGACGGAAGGACCCAAGAGGCGACAGCGGCGCGCCTGTCTGCGTGCAGCCTCAAAAGCCGGCAGGCAGCAGAACGGACAGCCGGCGGCACCGGCAAATTTGAAAAAAGAGCGGCAGAGATGCCGCAAGCGGTCCCGGAAACCGAAAAGGCCAAGCAACATAAACACAAAGGGCCAACATAGGATTTATAGGGATGGAGAGGCGCAGGGGGAGAATAGGGCGGGGGGGGGGAGTGAGGGGGGAATTCAGGAAAAGGGCAGGACAGCGGAAGTTAGAGTACAGAGGGTGACACGTAAAGGAACTGGAAGACTACGGAGGCAAAAGGGAGGATGTAGGGGGGACAAGGAGGGGTAAGGCAAGGAGTAGAGAGGGGATTAGAGTAGAAGGGGATGAGGAAGTGAGAAGGGCAGGGTAAGTAGGTGTATAAGGAGGGAGAAGGTCCAGGGTGGTAAGAGGGAGTTGAGGGAATGGGCAGGTTAAGTTAGAGAGACTTAAGTAAGTGTGCATAGAGGAAGGACTGTCAGGTAGATTACAGATGGAGGCTAGGGAAGTGATAGGTATAGTAGAGCACGGTTTGGGACAAAGTTGGGTGGTCGGGGGAAGTTGAAAGCGTGGAAGGAGGCAGCTATGTGAGGAATGGAGGGGCTTGTGTGGGGGGCGGTGTGCGTAAGTGAGGTGTGGGGGTTAGGGGTTGGTAGGGTTGAAGGTAAGGGAACACCACATTTAGCGGGCGAGAAAGGCAGAAGCAAAGTGAAGACTAGAGGGTACAGCAGGTGGATTCGCAGGTGAAGGATCTCAGGGAGGTGATAGAAGGAGAAGAGGAGAGTAAGGTGGGTCAGAGGGAGCAGAAGCGGAGAGGAAGCAGGCACCAAAAAGGATGCGGATAGATACGACTACGAATCAGGATAGGGGGGGCACAGAAAGCAGTATCGCAGGGGAGGGCGGAGAGGAGTAGCCAGGAGACGGCACAGTGGATTATAGTGGGACCCACACGGTATGGGATCACTGTTAAAATGGGAGATAGGTGAACCTCAGTTAAATCAGTTAATTCAGTTGGTTTTATCCCTTTTTAGAAGGTTAGTTCAAGAGCGGGGTAGGAGCAGGGGAGGGTGACTTGCTCGAAAGTCGGCATGGGCCCCACGCGGGGGATGAAGAGTAGAGGTCTTCAGGGCCCTAGCAAAGCCTTTTGGGTCGGTTCTCTTGGGGGAGGAGAAACACACCTCATCCCAGGACGGGACCGCTTGTACAGGAGACGAGGACCCAAAGGCGGAGGGCTCGACGAGAGGAGGGAGGCGAGAGGACGTCGAGAACTGTCGAAAGTCATTAAGTGTTGTGTTGTGTCTATGTATACCCCGGTTTCCCCTCTTGTGTGCCCCCCCCCCTTGACCCCTACAGGCGAGTGCAGAGTGAGGTGTGAAACAAGAGAGAGCTGGAACCACAACCGTGAAGTGGCCCATCAAGAATCGTGCAAGGTGTATTTGTATCCCATAACGTTAAGGGTTTCAATAGCCCGGCAAAAAGACGGGTCGCATTTAGGGACTACAAACGTAAGGGAGCGGAGATATTACTCCTGCAAGAGACACACTTTTCTAAATAAAACTGTCCCAAATACTTTGACAAAGACTTTAGGGTACATTTTCTTTCCTCAGCAAGGGTTAAAAAAAGAGGGGTAGCCATCTTGTTCCATAACCGGATCCCGTTCATTAAGAAGAAAACATATAGTAACAAGGAAGGCAGATATCTCATAGTGACGGGATCCTTACGCGAGCACCCTATAACCCTCGCGACGGTATACGCACCTAACGACAATGCGACCGACTTCTTCCGAATATTCTTTTACAAGCTGCGTAAGGTGGCGAAAGGAAACACTATAGTGGCCGGAGACCTAAACAGAGCCCTAAATCCAGCCCTAGACAGATGTACGCCCACTAATAAACCCCACAGACAGGACGTGCTAACATTAGCAAGGGGACTAAAAGAATGTTAACTCCTCGACATTTGGCGAGAACAACATCAGGGAGTAAGAGAATACACGTTTTACTCCCATTCCCATAATAGTTACAGCAGGATAGATTACTGTACTTCCTTATATCTAATAGATTGGTTCCCGGGGTCTCTCGCTCAGAGATCCATGATATTTCATGGTCCGACCATGCACCATTAGAGCTGCGGTGCACACTCGTCCCGCTAGACAGACCTAGAGCGAATTGGAGGCTAAATGAGATCCTCTTAAAAATACCAGACCTGGGGAATGAGATAGAGGGCAAAATCAAGGAATATTTTGAGGAGAACGAGGGGAGTGTGACATCGCACTCCACGTTGTGGGAGGCCCATAAGGCTACCCTCAGAGGCATATTAATGAATTTGGCCGCCAAACATAAAAGGAAGCGTGAAAAAAAGATTAAGGAATTAGAAATAGAACTAGCGGAGCTCTCTACACTGCATAAAACAAACAAACAGAACCACACACTGAGACAACTATTAGACACCAAAAAAAACCTCAATCTCCTCCTCTCCGGCTGAAAAGGAAATGACATGGTCTAGGCGGAAATTTTACGAAAAAGCTAACAAACCTGATTCACTACTTGCCAATAAGCTAAAAAATAAGCTTCCAAACTGCCACATTCATGCTATTCGAATCAAAAGGGCGACCTCGCCTCCATACCTGGGAAAATCGTGGAGGAATTTAAAATCTACTATGAAAGACTCTACAATGGAGATAAGGTCATCCATAACACTAGAACGGGGGAAATGTTGAACTCCTTCTTGAAAGAAGCAAAATTACCTACCTTGGGAAGGGCCGAAAGAGAGGCGCTCCAGGCAGACTTCACACTGGAGGAGCTATCGGAAGTCATCAAAGCATCAAAACCGGCCAAAGCGCCGGGACCAGATGGCTTTTCTAATTTATATTACAAGAAATACGCCAAAACGTTAGCCCCACATATGCTAAAACTATTTAACGCATTTTAGACGGGGCCTCCTTCCCAGCTCAGATGCTCCAAGCTTCAATCTCTGTGATCCACAAACCTGGAAAGGACCCGGCAGACTGCAAGAGCTACCGGCCGATCTCCCTGATTAATTCAGACATAAAAATCTATTCCAAGCTTATAGCGAACAGGGTGGGTAGCGTTCTTCCCAGGTTAATCCATGCGGATCAGGTGGGGTTTATCGGAGGCAGACAAGCGGCAGACAACACCAGGAGAATCATAAATTTGATCGATCTGGCTCAAAAGAGAAACATACATTCCATGGTGCTTAGTCTGGACGCTGAGAAAGCCTTCGATAAGATAGACTGGCCCTACTTAACAGAAACACTAGGAGCGTTTGGCTTTGGGGGACGCCTCCTGAGAGCCATCTTGGCACTGTATGAGGGTCCGACAGCGAGGGTGAGGCACCAGGGCTATGCCTCGGATCAATTTCACATAAAAAGCGGAACAAGACAGGTGTGCCCGCTGTCGCCGTTGCTGTTTGCCCTTTGTATAGAACCACTTGCGGCACACATCCGAAACTCTCCCGATATTACAGGGATTACCATTAGAGATCAGGAGCACAAAGCAGCATTATATGCGGACAATGTCATCTTAACATTATCCCAACCTCTCACATCCCTTCCCAACTTGTTCGGAATCCTGAGCAAATTCAATCAAATTTCGGGATTTAAGATCAATCAGTCCAAATCCAAAGCCCTCAACATAAACCTACCTAAAAATGTAGAAAAACTGATTGACATCAACTTTAACTTTAAATGGCAAACCTCCGCTATCAAATATTTAGGGGTATACCTCACAAGGGATTACAAAACATTATACAAAGCAAATTTTCCCAGGTTGATTAAGGCGCTGGGGGAAGATCTCAGAATATGGATGAAAGGGGGCATCTCTTGGATTGGCAGGGTACACAGCGTGAAGATGAACCTCCTCCCAAAGATGCTATATCTTTTCCAGAGTTTGCCTATCCCTATAATATATTCCGACATCCTCTCCCTACAGTCACTAATCATGAAATTTATTTGGAATAAGAAAAACCCAAGAATTGCACAGGGCATTCTAAAAATACCCACGGTACGAGGAGGATTAGCGGTACCATGTTTGTTGGCCTATTACAAAGCGGCCCAATTGGCTCAAATTCTCCAGTGGCATACTGACCCAAGCTTACAGAGATGGGTGGAGGTGGAGAAAATATGCTGTGCACCGATTGAAATCCAAAACCTGATCTGGATACCCAAAATAGGGGTAAGCAAGATAGGAATACCGCTTCAGACCATAGCCAACTCACTAAGAGTTTGGGAAGCTACCAAACTGAGCTGTAACTTGATCACTAAAGCATCACTCATGACGCCAATCTTAGGTAACCCAGATTTCGCTCCAGGGATGAATAGTACTGTAAGAATCTATTAATTTGGACACAGGCGGGGATTACCCCTTCAAAGATCTGGAGGGAAGGAAATTTATTCAAACTTTTGAGCAAATTAGTGCTTCAAAGCCTATCCCAAATACATAATTTTTTAGATACCTCCAGATCAGAGATTTTTATAACAAAACACCGATCAGACCAGCAAGAACAAATTTCGAGCAGCTGTGTTCCAGAGACACGGACACGAGGGGACTCACGTCTCGAATGTACAGGGAAGTGACCTGTCCAGAGACGGCTAGCGCGAATAGACTGACTTACATCAGACAGTGGGAGACTGACCTAGGGGAGACGCTAGAGGACGAAGACTGGGATAAGATTATCCAAGCAGCGGCGAAAAGCTCAATCTGCACCACACTAAAGGAGAACGCATATAAGGTCCTCATGCGGTGGAATTACACCCCAGCTCGATTGGCCAAATTTGTTAGGGGCTACTCCCCGCTCTGCCCTAAGCAATGTGGGGAGGTGGCAGATTTGTGACACATGCTGTGGTCCTGCCCTAAGGTGGTCCCGATTTGGGAACAGATTAGAGATTGGTTACAGCGGATTCTCGGTTGGGAGATCCCCCTGGACCCATGGGTGTTCCTCTTGGGCAGGCGGATCCAGGGACAGTCGAATGCGACGCATAAATTGATCGCGCATTTCGCAACCGCCACAAGATGCGAGATCGCAGCATTATGGAAGCAACCGGAAGTTCCATTTATCCCCAAGATTAGAAACAGAATTTGGCACGTATGTCAGATGGAGCAGTTAACAAGTCTAGTTAATGACACCGGCACAAATTACCTAAAAGTTTGGGCGTCGTGGTTGGCACAGACGGATATCCCAGGGGTAGATGCCACGGCAATCTTTCTTTGATAGCTCTAGATGCGTTCTCCTTTGGGGGTGGCAGAGACCTGACACCACGTAAGGACATATGGGTAGTTGACAGCCCTCCGGTTATATGGAAGATCGTGAGCAAGCCACGGTGGTCACAAAAGAAGCATGGCGGCAGGACGGCTGGAGGTTGCTAGAGCAGGAGAGCTCTTGGCGATTGGGAGTCACTCGGCCTACCCCCACCTCCCTTCCCCTCCCCCCCTTCTCCGCTCGTACCCCCCGTGTCCGATGTCTGGTTCGTCTGGTTTGTAATGGTATTGTCTGTGGTAGTAATTAGTTTATGTATAGATGATACATTTGTTAGAACAAAAAAATTGGAGAATTGTATGCAATGGGCTGTGATAAAGTGTTGATTTTATTTCTCCAATAAAAATTTGAAGTTGGAAAAAAAAGAATAAGAATATGATGCATAAATATATTGATATGTTGTGGTGAAGATGAGATGTTTATAATATGTGGTGACATCCCACCCCCAATACCTTCCCCCTCCCCTGGTTAAATATTTGTGCGTCCCTAAGTCCATGTTATATGCTTCCTGCTATTAAAATGTATCCTTTTATTATAATTTGTGAGTCCCAAATGTACAACATAGTATAATTAATAAGTATTAAGAGCTAAATATAGATTACAATGTATCTGTTATATGATAAAATTGATATTTTTGTGAAAATACAAATAAAGAGATTTAAAAAAAAAATGTAAGAGAAAATGCAAATTTAAACAGACATGCCTTGAAGGCAGAGAAAACTAACAAACTTTCAAACGCCTATTAAATAATTAAGCAATTGCCACTTTCTCCAAGAAACCATACACCACCACCTGTCCCCAACAATATCAGAAGGAAAAATGAACTCGCTCTTCTTGACCTTATGACCTAATAGCTCTACTGTCATCACCAAAGAAAAAACATCAAGAAAAGTCAACAATTTTTAATCAGACTCAATAAAACACAAAATAGCCACTTTCCAACAAAGCGCCATACCCAACACAGCGCCCAATATATCTGAAAAAATTGAGAGACCTATTATCAACCTAACTACTCCTAAATGTGACTTACTCTTATATTCACCTAAAATGTATCCTAAATTTGCAAATAGTTTTTGAATTCTCTCATAGCACTAATGATGTGCTTGTTTAATCCCAGCCGTAGTACTTGAACATTTTCACCCAAATAATCTCCCAATTAGCATGACTCTACTGTATAAGGAAAAACTAAATGTCCTAGCAAAACTTGAATGTAATTTAAAGTTGATTTGTTCAAATAAAAAAAATATTAACTACATTTTTAAGTACTGTAGTAAAATATATTTTGCCCTGTAAGTGAAAAGATCAATCTAATTCAATAATTAAAAATATCCAACCTGAAGTTGGACTCACAATCTTTCCATGGGCTATTTAAATCCTGAAATTTCAGCTAGGCTCTAAAATTCAAATCATCTCAAACAAATATCAGAATTAGCTGGACCTACAAATAAAAAACAAATAATGAAGGATTTCTAAAAAACCAAAACACCAACACTGAATATTCAGTACCCATTAAATAAAAGAACTGACAGTCAAGGGGAAATAAGGAAGGAAGGAGTAAGAAAAAACCTGATTTTATATCAGCTTTAGCTTGCAGAGCACTTTTCACAGAATTGTTAACCAAAGATGCCCCTTCACCAAAAGATGCATAATTAAAAATGTGTATATCTTTATCTATCCTATTATTAATTTAAAATCCAGGAAGATAATGATGTCTCAAATGAAATGCACCTTTATCCTTTTTTCAGAATGACTCCCAATAGAGACATTCTGAAATGTAGATAAGGAATTTGATTAAAAGGCCCAACCATTCACACAGGGCTTTCGGTCCTGAACCACGTTTGGGAGCGGTGGCCAATACTAAATTGGCTCTTACCCCTCCTCGATGACTCCACTGAGGTACGAAATTGATTTCATATAATCCAAGCGAGTAATGCATGCACACTTGAAGAGTGATAAGAAGAGGGGTACTTAGCCACCGGTGCACCGCGTCCACGGAGGTCCACAGGTCCCAGAAGAAGCTGATCAGCAAAACAGGAGCAGGCACACGAACTTATTAAAAATGCTTTAATATGCCATATAATCCGATGTTTCTGTAGTACAAAGCTACCTTTCACAAGGTGAGGGTTACAAGATGTGGCAGGTAATGAACTTAAATACCCTACTACACACGCTGATGCTCCCTGATGACGTGGGTACGTCGACACACAGCGTCACGCTGATGTCAGATGCCGGGAGGTGGCGGGCTCCAAGTAGTCATTGCAGCTCCAGGCCAAACACACAGTGTTAACCGGTTGCCATGGTGACCATTTAGTCAGGGCGGGGAGGAGTGATACACAAATACCTAAAGAGTGCTATGTTACTGTATATGCTGCTTAAGGGTGATATGGACAGATAATACATACCATACTAACACCAACACCAAAGTGTATAAATATATAAATAAAAAGTATATCAAAGACAACGGTTCAACTCCAATAGGATAATGCTGGAAAATAATGTTAATGTAAGCACACATAAGCCCAAGTCTAAACACATAAGTCCAAATGCTGTGGAAATGGATAATAGAGCTATGTGCATGTCCAAAGTCCAAAGTCTGCAGGAGTATGAGATCCAGAATCAGGAAGGATGAAATCCATGAGGTAGCTTCTATCAATCTAATGCCACGCTGTGCTCACCACAAACAAGGCAGGCCCACGGTGCTGAGCTGGGAATGGATAGAATGCCACCCACAGTCACAGGGGCACGTCTGGATGGTAGATTTTGTCGGGCTAGCCGGGTCGGGGTTGGAGAGGTACCGATGGTCAATATACTTGACGAGGTCAGAGTAGGAGAGGTATGGAACATTGCAGGACCTATTAGCCGAGTCCGGGATTGGAGAGAGTAGGGTCTTCGTTGACTGGTTGCTGAGGTCAGGATTGGAGAGAGAAGAATCGTCATGGAAAGCAGCGTCAGTACACAGAATGAGGAGCAGCAAGACAAGGCAAGACTGTGGAGGCAGAGAGAGGTAAGAACAATGTAACTGGTTCTATATTCAGCCAAAGTGCTAGTGGCACAGCTGAGCATATGTGCAAATTGCATATTGCGGGACTGTGCGACGACCGCGTAATGCGGAAGTGATCGCGGGTGAACGCCGGTGCTGGAATCAGTGTAGCACAGAGTGTGAGAGACTCAGCTACAATACTCTCAACTGCACATTTTCCACTTACAAAGTGTGAGTGCATTACCTGTGAAGTATTTTATAATCATTGTTATTAAAACGATTTGACACTATATGGTCTTTTCCCTGCCTTATCCCCTAAAGGGGATCCATCTTTGAGATGGAAGCTCTTTATCCAGGTTAAATAAAAACGACCGGGGGGTCCTGTTGCTGCAGCTCCCAGAGAGTGTGGGAGATCTTCTGCTAATGGGACAAGTACTTCAAGCTGAACTCCTGCTTCCAATAGTGGATTAAAGGCATATATTTGTCAACATAACTATAAGTGCATATCTCTGTAACGCGTAGCTCACCACAAACGAAGCGCGACCGCTGTGCTGAGGTAGGGAATTGGTTAATGCGACCCACAGCCACACGGGCGCCTAGGATGTAGAGTAGTCGTTCAAGCCAGGTCAGGATTACAGATAGGAGAATAATCACAGTACTTGCCAAGTTCAGGAGCGGAGAGTTGTGGATCGTCAGAGAGCGTAGCCAAGTTCGGGGTTGGAGAGTATCGGATTGTCACGATACATAGACAGGTTCAGGATACATAGGCAGGTTCAAATGCCGGGTCTCCCTGTCTATCACATACGTGACGCGAATGGCAGAATTAAGATCTGGCACCGAAATCATCTATTACCTATCCCGCAACTAGAATAAATTGAGTCAGAAACATTAGTAGATGACAATGAGAAGGAAGAGTCTAATGGGAATTCAGAGACCACAGAGGAACTAATTCTAGACCGTTTGGAGGGAACATCCAACCGAGATTGGTGGGCACCTCCTGAAGGAACCACGGGTAATGGACCTGCAGTTCAACCACCATCTACAGAGAGTTCATCACGTAATAAATCGTTAGATCCTAACACCCCGAGTTTTGTGCCGCAAAAAGACAATGCTCAAATACAGAGAGACAATGTTCAAATACAGAAAGATTTTCCTCAAACTGACCTAGCTGCTGCCAAAGAGTCTAGGCCTCAAGCCTACGATGAAATCTCTCAAGATGAAGACATTGAGACCCAACTCGCCAAAGTCAGCGAGTGAGACGTCCTCCCATTAGAGTGGCGTATGATTCATTAGGGGCACCTCACTATGAATCTAAGCAGCAAACTAAAGCAAAGCTAACCTCCATCATAAATATGTTCACTGAGTTGAGCAAATTGATCTAAAAAGGATAAGTAATATCGCCATTGGTTGTTGAAGTTTTCATTATATAACAACATTGTGCTATTTTCATTATAACTTATGTACATGGTTATATGGAGTTGTGTCCCAAGCGAGGACGTTGGGATTTTCGCCATGGGGAGGATGTAGCCAGGTTGCCCCCCCTTTGCACTTACAGCTGTTGCCGGGAACGCGTGCGGGCCGTTGCTAAGGCCGTGGTCGCATTGTTAAGGTCCCGGCAGCTCAAGTTGCAGGGTGCCGCTATTATTGCTCGGCAGAGTCGCGCATGCGCAGGAGACGCGCGTGAGGAGCAGGGCTCACAGTAGGGACTACATCTCCCATGAGTCTCAGGAGCGACCCATGTGACGCCATGGAGCCAATAGGGTTGGAACATCTCCCTGCAAGGGAAGTAGATACATGCGTGGGATTGTAATACGCAGTTCAGTTGGTGTCGGGAGCAGCTAAGGGAAGGAGGTAGCGTGCAGGAGTCAGTGACTCTCTGCACTAGGTCAGCAGCCCTTTAGGCCCAAAATTGCCCTAAGTCACTACAGCTGAGTATTGTAGGGACCGGCCCCAGTCAGGGACATTGCCCCTTACTATATAGAAAGTCCAGAATAGACACAGCCGACGCTGCGCGTACATCCAGAGGTTTGGGTCTATACTGTTGCTGACGTTGTAAAGGCCTTTCGGGTGGGATCGCCCCGGATGGTGGTTTGGGTTTTCTTCTGCCCACCGACCCTTTGTGAAGTCCCGTTGCAGGTCCGAGCACTGCAGGTAACTCCGTTCAGCAAGTGCACCAACGTTATTGCTTATTACTGTTACGGGACTAGTGACTGCGCAGTCATATATGTTTTCTCCCTCAAAGGGTGTGGACAGATTGTGTGGGGTTATGGACATGGGGTGGGATCACCCAGTGTAAGTGGAAGCGTTTGGCCGGACGCAGTATTCAGTGTCCCCACAAAGGAGGGACACCCGTTGATTGTTGTTAATCGTTATAGTGCAGTAAAACCAGTTCTGTTTTGCCAAGGTTTGCTCCCTGTGATTATTTTCTGTGAGGGCCTTTTCCCACTCCGTTGGGATCCCTCTCAGGTGGAGGCATATATAATATATGCATGTCCCCCAGGCTCCGCAGCGGAGACTTAGGTTCCTGAGAGCCACACAGGTTACACAGCACGGCAGTATCGTGAGTATTCACAGGGAATACCCGTTACATATATTTATGTCAACCAGAAAGCTACTGAGCGTGGCAATTGCATACAACAAGAGACAGGGGTGCCCAATGCTACATCCCATTGTCAAAACATATATGATGAAAAATATAAAGTAAAATACTTCAATAATAATAATATTAAATACTTGATTATTTGGTTAACCCTTTGGCCAAAGCGTATTAAGCCTGCATACCAACGTCAAGGTATAACCAAATTAATGCAGGCACTAAACTACACTGTGAACCCTTCCTTTTACCTCTGTAAGAGGGGAAGAACCATTATAGGTCTTGTTCCTGCAGCAAATGAAATGACCTCCCAAGTTAAAAAGGTGAAGGAGGAGGAGAAGTGAGCTCTGGGGGGAAGTGCCACAGCCTCCAATTGACTGATACCAGTCAGACATAGATTAACACAGCTAGCTCAAACTCCCACACCCACCACATAATGAATATATATTTATGTCAACTAGAGAGCTACTGAGCGTGGCAATTGCATAAAACAAGAGACAGGGGGTGCCCAATGCTACATCCCATTGACAAAACATATATGATGAAAAGTATAAAGTAAAATACTTCAATATATATTCATTATGTAGTGGGTGTGGGAGTTTGAGCTAGCTGGGAATGTGTGTTAATCTATGTCTGACTGGTAGCAGTCAATTGGAGGCTGTGGCACCTCCCCCCAGAGCTCACTCCTCCTCCTTTACCTTTTTAACTTGGGAGGTCATTTCATTTGCTGCAGGAACAAGACCTATAATGGTTTTTCCCCTCTTACAGTGGTAAAAGGAAGGGTTCACAGTGTAGTGTAGTGTAGGACCTGCATTAATTTGGTTATACCTTGACGTTGGTATGCAGGCTTAATATGCTTTGGCCAAAGGGTTAGCCAAATAACCAAGTGTGACAGGGTGAAGTCAACCCCTATCAGTTATGCCTGGGAAACATATGTCTGAGTGCTTCATCCAGCACTCATAAGGGTTAACTCAGGTGGAAGCTAGCTAATCATGATGTAAGCTGACACCTGAGAGCCAGCAAGGTACATAAAGGATCTTGTTACCAGCAGTAGCTGCCTGTGTCAGATGAGAGCACATGGATAGATGTGCCGCTAGCCAGAAGGATACAGTACACTACTTACTACAGCCAAAGTAAGATTTCTTTCATTTGTTTGCATGACTGCTTAAAAAGACTCTTACGGTTTGGGTATGGTTTAGCCAGCCAGCCTGCTAGCTAGGACTGCTGTGTTAGTCAGTTTCCTACCAATGTGGAGCAGGATTTATTTGCATAAAGGGACAGTGTACCCGCATGTTATGTTGCTGTGGAGAAATAAAGCCACTGAACGTTTTCATTTATCCTGAAACTACACGTGTGGACTGTTCCCTGGCCTCGGCTACAGGCCGTCCTGCCACAGGTGGTGTCAGAAGTGGGATGTTGGACGGGCCCTGTATCTGAAGGGCCACACACACACAAACGGAAAAAAAAAATAATGGAGACAATTTTTTCTCAGTTCCTTGAGCAACAGCTCCAGCTAGCAGAGAAACAAGCTGAGGAACAGGCCCAGCAAGATGAGCGACAGGCCCGGCGAGAGGAAAAGCTACTCCAATTGCTGGCCAAAGGCCCAGCCCCAGGCAGACCAGGGATTCCAAATAACACACCGGTGATGCTGCATAAAATGAAGCCAAACGAAGACCCAGAGGCATTTCTCCTCACTTTTGAAAGGGTAGCCACGGCCCACGCCTGGACAGTTGATCGCTGGGTAACGACTCTGGCTCCACTCCTCATAGGGGAAGCTCAGGCAGCCTACCAGGCTCTTCCAGCAGACGAGGCCATGGACTATCAGCAACTAAAGGCTGCTATTCTTGATCGCCTAGGCCTCACTCCAGAGACCTACCGATAGCGGTTCCGGACAGTCAAATATACAAACAGAGACAGACCCCGGGTCGTAGCCCACCGCTTAGTAGACTTATGTACCAGGTGGATACAACCGGAAAAACATGACAAGGCAGAGATCCTTGAACAGTTTGTGCTCGAGCAGTTCATACAGATACTGCCCCCCTCCTCCCGCTCCTGGGTAAAAAGACACGCTGCATTTTCCCTGAACTCAGCGGTCCGCTTGGTGGAAAACTTCCTGGGCGACGACACCCAACAAGATAGCTGGGAACGGCCGGTGCAAACACCAGTTGCTTCCGGTGATGCTAGAGGCAGGAGAGCAGACAATCGAGGGGTCTACAACTCGCCAGCTCGGGAGATCCAGTCAACCGATCGGAAGACCCTTTCCCATCTCGGAGGGTTCCTGGTACAAACTCCCGCAGAGACGCCCATCCTGGGTCCGAGGCCACTGGATCACTCAAGGGAGGCCGCCACCCACAGTATTCCCCGAGAACCTTGACTCCTGTCACCCACCCAGTGGAGAGTATAACCCCACCAACCAGAAGGGAGGACCCCATCCAACAGCGGAGAGGTCAAAACACCGAGCCCCGTCGAGAGCTTCCGCTGACGACCGAGGTTGCGGATTCAGGAGATGATGAGATGGACTGTTCATATGGCAGAACCACTGCCACAGCTTCTCTCCGAGGGGACCACAATCCGTGGTTAGTCCCAGCATCTCTGGAGGGGACAAAAGTAAACACCGTGCTGGACTCGGGCTCTGGAAAACCCTGATCCTAGAGGGCCTAATTCCAAGCAACAGACTATCTTATGACTCTCCTTGGAATATCGAGTGTATCCATGAGGACACAAAGAGATACCCAACGGCGAACGTTCTACTGCGTATCCAACAACAAGAGGCTAGCCTACTAGTGGGAGTTGCTCCCTGGCTACCTGCTCCTGTTCTACTTGGCCGAGACTGGCCCTACCTCGAAACATTGTTGGCCCCTACTCCTACGGAGCCTACTTCTCTGGTACTGGAGAAGCCCGGAGACTTGTTCCCTTTTTCCCCAGAGATTTTTCCCCGTAGACACCATGTCCCAAAGACACGTAAACAGAGACGTGCGGAAAAAGAGGACTGGTTAAGAAAGGCTGGGACTCTTGGTAACATTAGTCAGCCCAAAGGACTGCCGGTCATGGCCGGGGATGACCAGGGTGGGGAACAGATAGATACGGGAATTTTGCCAGACCTGGATCTTCCTGACTTCCGTCAGAGGCAGAGGGAGGACCCAGCTCTGGCTTGACAATATGAGAAGGTGGTACAGGTCAACAACAAGATAATGGACGAACAAGGTGTAAAAGTGTTTCCACATTTTGAACTGTTAAATGACATTCTATATCGTGTGAATAAGGTTACACAAACAGGGGAGGTCATTCAACAGATGCTAGTCCCTAAAGGGTTGATTAAAACGGTGTTCACCCTAGCCCATACTCTCCCATGGGGTGGTCATTTGGGCAGAGATAAAACCACGGACCGCATCTTGTCCCGGTTTTACTGGCCAGGCATACATGGTGACATCATGAAACTATGTGAGACATGTCCTGAGTGCCAGTTAACTAGCCAAAAAGGACAGAAGCCGGCTCCCTTGGTTCCTCTGCCCTTGGTAGCCGTCCCATTCGAGAGAATTGGGGTAGATCTGGTCGGACCTTTAGAACCCTCTGCGAAGGGACATAAATTTATACTCGTTGTTGTAGATTATGCCCCCAGATATCCTGAGGCCTTCCCTCTGAGATCAGCCACTGCTAAACAGGTTGCTCACAGGCTGTTAGAACTGTTCTCTAGGGTAGGACTTCCCCAAGTAATGTTAACTGACCAGGGAACAAATTTCATGGCAAAGTTAATGCAGGATGTCCTGAAGTTATTGGAGGTAAAATCCGTCCGGACCTCAGTCTACCATCCTCAGACTGATGGATTGGTAGAGAGGTTTAACGGTACTTTAAAAACCATGCTTAGGAAGTTTGTGGACACTGAAAAGCGAGCTTGGGATGAACTTCTCCCTTTCCTGTTGTTTGCGGTACAAGAAGTTCCCCAATCATCCACAGGCTTCTCCCCGTTTGAGCTCCTATATGGACGCCAACCTCGGGGTATTTTCGACCTACTGAAGGAATCCTGGGAGGAGGAGCCTTTCCCCTCCAAGAATACCCTTCAGTATGTCATAGACCATAGAAACCGCCTAGACATGATAGGTCGGTTTGCTAAGGAAAACCTCAAATCTGCCCAAGAACGTCAAGAGAGGCAGTACAACCAAAATGCTCGCTTGAGGTTCTTCCAACCTGGGGACCAAGTGATGCTACTACTACCGACATCAGAGAGCAAACTCCTTGCGAAGTGGCAGGGTCTTTTCCAAGTTCTCCACCGCACCGGGGAGGTGAACTATGAGATCTCTCAACCAGGGTCCAGGAAGGGTAAACAAATCTACCACGTGAACCTCCTGAAACCCTGGAAAATGATGAGATCGCTGTTCATCCACCCTCAGGAAGGAGATACTGATTTGGGTCCGCAGCTTCCAAAGGATAGTACATACAATGACCATCAGGTTCCCATGGGAGGGCAGTTAACAACGGAACAAAGGTCAGACCTACTAGAATTATGTGACCAGTTCCCAGATGTTTTTCGGAGCTGCCAGGGCAGACAAATTTAGTGTCCCATAGGATTGAGACAGAACCTGGCGTAAAAGTATGGTCCCGTCCGTATAGATTGCCAGAAGGCCGAAAAGACCTGGTAGAGAGGGAGATAATAGACATGTTGGAATTGGGCGTGATCGAGGAGTCCCACAGCGAATGGTGTAGCCCTATCGTGTTGGTCCCTAAACCAGATGTGAAGGTGAGGTTTTGCGTGGATCTGCGAAAGGTAAATGCTGTATCCAGATTTAATGCATATCCAATGCCTAGGGTGGATGAATTGCTTGACTCGCTTGGGAAAGCAGAGTATATCTCTACCCTAGATCTCACGAAAGGATATTGGCAGATACCTCTAGCGGAAGAATCCAAATGCAAAACTGCCTTCGCCACCCCTCTCGGGTTATACCAATTCGTCACTATGCCATTTGGGTTACATGGGGGTCCAGCCACATTCCAAAGGTTAATGGACAAGGTACTACGACCCCATAGGGCATATGCCGCGGCCTACTTGGATGACATTGTCATCTATAGCAGACACTGGCAGTCTCATATAAAAAGGTTAAGGGCAGTCCTAACGTCCTTAAGAGAAGCAGGGCTCACTGCAAATCCAAAAAAATGTGCCCTGGGTAAATCCACTACAAAGTACTTGGGCTATGCCGTTGGGGGAGGGATAGTAAGGCCACTAGCTAGCAAGGTGGCCGCCATAAAGGAAGTCCCCACCCCACAGACAAAGACACAGGTCCGCTCCCTTTTAGGGTTAGCAGGGTATTACCGGCGGTTTATCCCCAATTTTTTAGAAATATCTGCACCCCTAACAGATCTGACAAAAAAGAGTGCCCCGACCCAAGTTAAATGGTCTTGGGAGTGCCAAGACGCCTTTTACATACTATAAAAGTGCCTGTCAGAGGGCCCCGCTCTTCGGAGCCCAGATTTTAAAGAGCCCTTCATCATCCAGACGGATGCCTCAGAGGTAGGACAGGGAGCAGTGCTGTCTCAGCAATTTGATGGTGTTGAACACCCCATACTGTTCATCAGCCGGAAGCTGTTCCCAAGGGAAGTGATGTATTCCGTTATTGAGAAGGAGTGCCTTGCTGTAAATTGGGCAATTGAGGCCTTGAGACATTATGTCGCCGGGGTACACTTCACCCTGGTCACTGACCATGCGCCCTTGAAGTGGTTAAACACCATGAAGGACACAAATCCAAGGTTGACCTGGTGGTATATGGCCCTCCAACCCTTCTCTTTTGATATTCAGCATAGACCTGGAAAAGACCATGGAAATGCTGATTTTTTGTCAAGAGAAGGAGTGGAGGGTCGGGCTTCAGCTGCGTGGGAGACTAGCCACACACAAACAGGGGAGGTATGTGACAGGGTGAAGTCAACCCCTATCAGTTATGCCTGGGAAACATATGTCTGAGTGCTTCATCCAGCACTCATAAGGGTTAACTCAGGTGGAAGCTAGCTAATCATGATATAAGCTGACACCTGAGAGCCAGCAAGGTACATAAAGGATCTTGTTACCAGCAGTAGCTGCCTGTGTCAGATGAGAGCACATGGATGGATGTGCTGCTAGCCAGAAGGATACAGCACACTACTTACTGCAGCCAAAGTAAGATTTCTTTCATTTGTTTGCATGACTGCTTAAAAAGACTCTTACGGTTTGGGTATGGTGTAGCCAGCCAGCCTGCTAGCTAGGACTGCTGTGTTAGTCAGTTTTCTCCCAACGTGGAGAAGGATTTATTTGCTTAAAGGGACAGTGTACCCGCATGTTATGTTGCTGTGGAGAAATAAAGCCACTGAACGTTTTCATTTATCCTGAAACTACACGTGTGGACTGTTCCCTGACCTCGGCTACAGGCCGTCCTGCCACACCAAGTATTTAATATTATTATTATTATTGAAGTATTTTACTTTATACTTTTCATCATATATGTTATGCCAATGGGATGTAGCATTGGGCACCCCCTGTCTCTTTTTACATCTGTATGTAACTACAATGGATAAACTTTTTAGCATTTTCAATTACTTGATTACACAATTGTTTCATCATTTTTTTCTATGCCCAATTGAACCCACAAATAAGAATTTTGTTTGTTGTAGAGTTTATGATTGTTAGTACATTGGTTATAATAGAGTAATCCAATTTGAAATAGCATCTACAGTAAGTATTGAGTACATTTAGTCTGTATTAATAGAACATTCCTATTTACACATTTTGGATAGCCTGGTTGAAAGCTTGTCACTATTTAAAAGTATGGGTAATTTCAATAGATCAATATAGCCTTTATCATTACACAAACTTAGGGCCTCATGCAGAGAGCAGCGCTATTTAAAATTGAAGAGGGGAATAAAAAGTAACTGTATTGGAGAGTTTTTTTCTCCATATGCAGAAAGGGCATAAAACTGCATTTAGAATCCTTTCTGCATATGGAGAGTTTCAACCAGCGATATGAGCGCTGTTGAAACTAGTGGGGAAAAAATCGGGTTTTTTTTTTTTTCTCCCCGACCGGCCGCCGAGCGCCAGCTTCTTGCTGGCGAAGGAAAATGTTGAAAATCGCGCCATTTTTTTGCCGCGAACAGCCACTAGATGGCGTTTGCGGCTCTCTGCATACGGCCGTTTTCAACACTGGAGAGATTTATGTTCTCTCCAGCCGCGCGGCGAGTTTCAGAGAAAAAAAAATGGCGCTTTTTTAAAAACTCGCCATTATCTGCCTTTCTAAAGGCAGATTTTGCCAATACATGCCGCTTTCCCTGTTAGCGCTGCTCTCTGCATGAGGCCCTAAGTCTTTAAATAAAATGTAGTAAAAGAGAACCCAGAACCCGGAGCATTAATTTATAGGTAAAGCACTGTACACATGCTAAACAGCAGTAGTGTGAAACTCTCTATTTCCTTATCTCTATTTAAGGCAAATAAAGGCTACGAAATAATAGCAACTTTAAGGTAAAATACAGGAAACATGAAAGCTGAATAAGCTGTTTACAGATGTAGCCAGAATTACTGTTTCCGGTGCTGCAGAGCAACATGCTGAATTTTGCGGCACCAAAAAGTCTGGGAGGATTAACGCTGTAGGGGTCCATGCGTCTGAATGGAACCCCACAAGCGTTAATCCTTCACTTGATGGCCCATCAAGAAACCAATGCTAACCTTGTGCATCAGCGGCACAGCCATCCTATGTATGCACAGCTACTGTATGTATGCATCACTGAAGGTAAAAGCAGTCTCCGGTTTCCCCAACCCCCTGGATGACATAGATGCCAAATATGGGGCGCTACATCATGAGGGGGAACACTATAGAACCATATTCGGTCATCTACGTCATCAAGGGAGATGGACAGGACATTTAACACTGTCCAGCCCCCTTGTTGACTGAATGTCCTTCATCTTAATTAGATGACAACATTTTTAGTGTGTAAAAATAAAAACAGACGAAATGATCTAACATTGCTTATTCTAGTTATTAAAATATTCAGTTTAATTAATTAGGTTTGCTTACAATGTAAAGTTTGCACTGTTTAGTCCTGTTTAAGGAAAAACATATATTTTCTATGTTTTCTATGTGTAATGAGTTTGTTTTGAACAATGTATATATCATATCACTGCCTTATTGCTAACAATTAGCACATATCATTATAGACAGCTTTCTAGCTTTTTCATAATTTGAAATTAGCCTTAAACTCATAAAACATTCTTTAAATACTGTCTTGTCTTGTCTGCTCATTATCCATTGTCTCAAATATCAAAAACAATAAATACAGGAGCAGAATGTCAGGTGCACCAGATGGGCCAATCGCGTGACCGGATTCCCCTGCTCCTATAAGATATACATTTGGCGTACTGCAGACCACGCCAGTTGGAGCTGAGACAGAAGAATGGTAGGGTGTGTGTGGGCAGGGTATCAGTGACACCCCTGAACTAGGTCAGAGACCCCCTTAGGCCCCAGCTAGGTCCCAACTTACAGCTTGTGGTTGCTGCAGGGACAGGCCCATCCGTTAGGGATTCTGCCCCTGTAGTACCAGCATAGGGACACAGCCAGGACTCGGCTGCATCCTGGCCTACATTGGTCTGGGACCAGACCAGCAACCCTCTATGAGAGACTGTATTCAGTGTGGGACCCTCCAGCTGGATACCACCCAACGCGGAGGCGGACTCATTGCTGACTCCAACCATTGCTGAATCAGTGGATCCTATCCTCGGCTGTAACGTTACCGGGTGTGGGACCACCCGTCAGGTACCTCACCTCATCAAGTGCACCAACTATACACCTTAGTGGGGAAGCCCTGTCTCACACACTAGGGCGGGTGGCTTCTTGTGTACACCAAGGTGGTTGGGTGCCCAAGGGCACCAATGTACTATGGGGACTGTGTATCAGGTGTGGGACACGAAGGGTGTTGGCGGGTATGGTCGTGTGTGATCGAGTTGTTGTTGGATATAACGTCATGTGAAAAAGAAAGTACATCCTCTTTGAATTCTATGATTTTACATATCAGGACACAATAACAATCATCTGTTCCTTAGCAGGTCTTAATATTAGGTAAATACAACCTCAGATGAACAACAACACATGACATATTACACCGTGTCATGATTTATTTAACAAAAATAAAGCCAAAATGGAGAAGACATGTGTGTGAAAAACTAAGTACACCTTATGATTCAATAGTTTGTAGAATCACCTTTAGCAGCAATAATTTGAAGTAATCGTTTTCTGAATGACTTTATCAGTCTCACATTATTGTAGAGAAATTTTGACCCACTCTTCTTTACAACGTTGCTTCAGTTCATTGAGGTTTATGGGCATTTGTTTATACACAGCTCTCTTAAGGTGCAGCCACAGCATTTCAATTGGGTTCAGGTCTGGACTTTGACTGGGCCATTGCAACACCTTGATTCTTTTCTTTTTCAGCCATTCTGTTGTATATTTGCTTGTGTGCTTCGGATCATTGTCCTGTTGCATGACCCAATTTAGGCTAAGCTTTAGCTGTCGGTCAGATGGCCTGACATTTGACTCTAGAATACTTTGGTATACAGAGGAGTTCATGGTCGACTCAATGACTGCAAGGTTCCCAGGTCATGTGGCTGCAAAAACAAGCCCAAATCATCACCCCTCCACCACCGTGCTTGACAGTTGGTATGAGGTGTTTGTGCTGATATGCTGTGTTTGGTTTTCGCCAAACGTGGCACTGTGCATTATGGCCAAACATCTCCACTTCTGTCTCATCTGTCCAAAGGACATTGTTTCAGAAGTTTTGTGGTTTGTTCAGATGCAACTTTGCAAACCTAAGCCGTGCTGCCATGTTCTTTTTAGAGAAAAGAGGCTTTCTCCTGGCAACCCTTCCAAACAAACCATACTTGTTCAGTCTTTTTGTAATTGTACTGTCATGAACTTTAACATTTAACATGCTAACTGAGGCCTGTAGAGTCTGAAATGTAACTCTTGGGTTTTTTGCAATTTCTCTGACCTTGGGGTTAATTTGCTGGGACGTCCACTCCTGGGAAGATTGGCAATTGTCTTGAATGTTTTCCACTTTTGAATAATCCTTCTCACTGTAGAATGATGGACTTTAAATTGTTTGGAAATGCCCTTATAACCATTCCCAGAATTATGGGCAGCAACCATTGCTTCTCTAAGATCATTGCTGATGTCTTTCCTCCTTGGCATTGTGTTAACACACACCTGAATGCTTCAGACAAGCAAACTACTAAAACTTTGGCTTTTATAGAGGTGGTCACACTTGCTGATGATCAATTAATCAAGAGCATTTGATTAGCAGCACCTGTCTGCTACTTAGCATCTTAATTCCTATGGAAGCAGTAAGGGTGTACTTAGTTTTTCACACATAGCTTCTCCATTTTGGCTTTATTTTTGTTAAATAAATCATGACACAGTGTAATATGTCATGTGTTGTTGTTCATCTGAAGTTGTATTTACCTAATTTTTAGACCTGCTAAGGAACAGATGATTGTTATTATGTTCTGATACACTGTATGTAAAAACATAGACTTCAAAGAGGGTGTACTTTCTTTTTCACATGACATGACTGTTCAGTGTTTAATTGGGGTTATCCCACACAGTAGGATCCTATACAGGTGGAGGAGCTACCAAGAGACGATTCAGGTACACCCCAGGCTCCCAGCAGCGGAGGCTCAGGCCTCCTGTGAGCCACATGTAAAAGCAGCAAACACACTAGCCGCTATATCACCCAGGGGTGGGGGAAAGTGCGCTGCACTATTATAAAAAATAATGGACACTGACATCTAAATTATTATGATTATTATGTGATATGAAATAAGCAGTGGTGTTAAAAGTGTTGAAACATTATGACAGGCCTTGTTTAATTTCTTTGTTCTAAAATAATGATTATTTTGTCTTTAACTCCCTATTGTACACAAAAGATACTAGGAAAATGCTATATTTTATACCACATTTTTCATGAACGATTAAACCTATTAAGTCAAAGATTCATAACATGGAATGGAACATTTTTGCACTGTTGTGGGGTATTATACGAGCCTATAAATAAACCTATTTTCCTCTGACAGTCGAGGCACCTGCAACAAAGTTGTCCAGAAAGACCTACTATTGTCTATCACAAAGATCAAGCACTGTCTTGAAGACAAATACAAATTTAAATACTGAATGCCACTTAAATACTTAAATTATTGTGACTTGAAAATAAAGACATTTAATATATTATCACAAACTGCAAAACACTTTCATGTAACAATAATAATCTCATTGACAATAAACTGTCTGAAAGTAGAAAAGCAAAAAACAACACACAAAACTCATTATACTCAAAAGGCTGTGATGTACAGTATGACGAGTTATACTGAATATTGTGGATACCATGGAGAACCAATCAAAAACCTATTGCACAATGAATTGTTATCATTGTCACTTAAAAATTAAACTAAATCTACAGGTTGTTGTTGCTGTTCTTTAAAACGGTTCAAGCAAATTGGCTAAAAATTGAGTACAAGTAACAAAACATTAAATATATTATTTTGCATTAAGAATCCAGTTGAGATATACTGTACAATTTTTTTCCCACTTCAAGAAAACTGAAAATGAAATCCAAGATGGGGGCTGGACCGATTTGCTTGAAACTTCTGGCAGATGTAAGTTACAGTTGGCAGAAAGGTACCCTCAAAATTCCAAAAAATCAGTCAAGGCATTTGATATTATTGGTTGTAATAGACCATGTAACCGAGTTTTTGTGAAAAAGGATGTGACGTCATCCAAAGGGAGTCACATGGTCTACTACAGCCAATACGATTGGGGATATAGTTCCCACGATCTGATTGACTCAAGTTGCTTTTGATTACGTCATGTTAAAGGGAAAGGCAGCACAGCCATTCTGATTGGCTGGCTTCATTTCCTTTACATGACATCACCAAAAAAAAAGGAAAAGCACATGGTTTTCACTGGCCAATCAGACCTGTGGGCACCATTTGCAGAAAATGTGATGTCATACGCCTATAAAAGCCTATGCAGCCTCATTTGACAGCAAGAAGCTGAGGAGGAAGGACCTCCTCTACCAAGTAGACCTCAAGGGTGTGCCTACAGAAGAAGTAAAAAGACACAGAAGAAGAAGAAGAAGAAGACCCCCGAAGACCCCGAAATTGGATTACGAATAACAGATGAAGAAACAGAAGAAAAAGAGTTTATATTATTTTACCTGTGGCTGTTCCTGTTCATGGATTGGTTTGAGAGCTTGCGGTGTCCCCAGTATTCGGAGGGTGAAGAAATCTAAAGGTAAGTAAAAAAATAATGCATGTTATTTTTCTTTTACAGGTTTTTTATGTTTATTATGATTAAATTTTTTGGGATGCTCATTCATTGCCACTGTATTTATGTATGTCTCTATGGATATACATACATACATACATGGGACAATCAATGGTTGTTTTTGCCAATGCTTGTTTTGATGTATTTTAAATATATTTTGCTTGTGTGTTTAGAAATGTTTGGCCAATGTAATTTTTATTTTTATTTAGTAAGATATCATTTTTAGTGTTTTTTAAATAGTTTATTTGAGGGGGGCTTCTTTTTGGTAGTTAGATTTTGTTGGATGGTGTTGGATGGTGTTTGACCATTGACTGTCATAGTGTTACATGATGCACAGATTAAATGGGCATCATGTACCCACTGTGCCATTCAATTGTTTTATTGGCATTTGTTATCTATTTAATTGGCTATGTCCTGTATTTTATTTTGCTATGTGGTGTGTCTTATTATGATATGTGGTGTATTTTATTTTGCTATGTGGTGTGTTTTATTTTTATATGTGCTGTATTTTATTTGGCTATGTAATGTTTTTTAATTGTGCCTATTTTTGTAATCCTTCCCCATGGTATATTGGTCAATCATTGCCATATTATATGAGCATGATGTACCCACTGTAACAATGAATGGGACTATGGTGGGGGTGGTTGCCTGGGGAGGGTGGTTAGGCCTCTTGGGTGGGTAGTGGCAGAGGGTGGGTTAACCCCTTAATTTCTATAGTGGTTATTAACCGTAAAGATGATTAAGAGGCTAGGGGACATTAGATTGTATTTTGCTACTGTATGTATTTTTTCTGGCAACGGAGGACATGGACCTGCAGTAAGCTGACGTGGACACCCTTCATATTTCCAGGGGTAAGTAGAACGGTTTAATTTACTTTATTTATGCTGGCTAATGTTGTGTTTAATAATGGGCAAATAATCTAGTATCCAAATCTGGATAATAGTTATTTTGCCCATTACTGTACTGTATGTGTTGGGGGGGGGTGTATTTATTAAAATGTAGTAATGTAGTAAAATGGAGATGTTTTATTTTTTTACATAAAATACAGGATTGGTACCGCAGGCTTGCAGGGACCCACAGGGACCACCCGAGGACACCCAGATGCCCATGGGGTCCAACTGAGGAACCCCGGATGCCCACGGGTACTACCTGAGGACCCATGGGGGACACCCGCGGGGAAGAACTGGGGGCCCCACAGCTATGGGTGTCCGGGGACCCACAGGGACCACCCGAAGGCCCCCAGACCCTCATGGGAACAAACCGAGGGTCCCCAGATCTCATAGGAATCACCTGAAGACACCTAGACACCCGTGGGGATGACCCATGGACCCCCAGGGGCCTACAGGGACCCGCATGGACTACCTGCAGGCCACAGGGCCTAGTGGGGACCACCCAGAGGCCCCCAGACACTGTGGGTACCCCCTAAGGTGGGACCTGCAGACACCTGTCGGGACCACATGGGGACCCCCACCGGCCTGTGGTATTAATCCTGTGTGTAAAATAAATAAATCTGTGTTTTATGTGGGGGCACAGGTTTATGTATATTTGTTTATAAAATATTGTAATGCTTTATTGGGGGCTTAGGAGGTGGGTAGTGGGGTTGGTGTGTTTATTTTTTTTTTGTGGGTATCGGGGGTGGGTGAAGGGGGTATTGTCCCCAAGGATGGGTGATTAGGTCTACCGGTGGGTAGTGGGGGAGGGGTAGTGGGGCAGGGTGGGTTAACCCCTTTATTACTATAGTGGTTACTAACGGCTAAGTTGATTAAGGGGTTAGATTGTCTTTTTTTATTGTTCTGTATTGTTTGTAGCAATGGAGGACATGGATGGTGATGAGGATGAGGACAGCCTTCATCGTGGCAGCCTGACAGGGGTGAGTGCAAATGTTATTTACTTTATTTATGCTGCTTAATGTTGTATTTTAAATGGGCAAATGCACTATTATCCATATCTGGATAATAGTAATTTTGACAATTGCAGTACTGTATGTGTTAGGGGGGGGGTGTATTTATTTAAAAGTATTTATTTATGTATTTTTTGGGGGGCACAGGATTGGTATGCAGGCAAGTGGGGACCCCAAGACACCTGTGGGGACCACCCGGGGACCCCTTTGGGGCCCCTGGACACCCACGGGGACCACCCGAGGGCCAACTCCAGCCTATAGTATAAAACAAAATTAAGATATTTTATGTATTTTAGGGGGTATAGGGGTTGTTGGGGGCATATGGGGTGGGTGTGTTGTGTATTGCAATGTTTAGTGGGGGGCAATTGTCCCCAATAAACATGCTTTTGTGCCCTAACCCCTTCATTGCCTTAGTGGATAGCTGCTAAGTTAATGAAACTGCTTTAATGTATTTTTTTTTATAGTGTGCGGGAGCAGGGGGTCTCCTGAGCTGTATAATACACAAAGGGCACATCGCTTCACCAAACAAACAACCACAAAACTCAGAGGTAAACTACCTGGTGCAAGGGAGAAATAAACTGCATAAACACACAAATAATCAGCAATGATTATATAAAGCCCCCTGTAATTGCACTCTTGATAGGTGACACTGTAAAGGAAGGTGTCATCTCATAGGAGGCCACTAAATAACCTATTCCCTAGATAGGGTAAGCCGCAAAGGTCACACTCAAAATAAAATAAAAAAGTTTTAATAAACAATATAAAAACTGACAAAACACCATAAAAATGCATAGAGATGCATGGACTAAAATCCCCAAATGTGTGGAGGTGCGAAAAAGGCAATGAACTTGCTATATCCAAAGCCGCAAATGAACGCTGACAACAACTAAGCAGTCTCACACAAAATGTGTATGAGGCTGTACAGAATATGAAATACACGGCAGCAAGAGGATGATAAATGCTGTAAAGAGCTCGATATACTGTGGTTCACGTGGCTTGTGACTGGAGGCACGATCAGCTCCGGATACCTTTCAGGGCTACGGCTGTTGACATGATACGCGCAGGACATCCAGTATCAGGTTGTATACTACCTCACGGAGGCTATACAGTATATCGAGCTCATTACAGCATTTATCATCCTCTTGCTGCCGTGTATTTCATATTCTGTACAGCCTCATATACATTTTGTGTGAGACTGCTTAGTTTTTGTCAGCGTTCATTTGCGGCTTTGGATATAGCAAGTTCATTGCCTTTTTCGCACCTCCACACATTTGGGGATTTTAGTCCATGCATCTCTATGCATTTTTATGGTGTTTCATCAGTTTTTATATTGTTTATTAAAACTTTTTTATTTTCTTTTGAGTGTGACCTTTGCGGCTTACCCTATCTAGGGAATAGGCTATTTAGTGGCCTCCTATGAGATGACACTTTCCTTTACAGTGTCACCTATCAAGAGTGCAATTACAGGGGGCTTTATATAATCATTGATGATTATTTGTGTGTTTATGTGGTCTCTGAGCTGATCTGCTTTGATTTCTGGCTCAGGGACCCCTGCTTCCTGAGTTACAGGCCCCGGTATGGGGCATAGAATGCCAGTGTTGTCGCCATTTTTAAAGCGGTCACGTCACGTGACATGTAAATAATGGAGATACTGGCACCCCATATCTGGGACTGTAGCTTGGGAAGCAGGGGGTCCCAGAGGCAGAAATTAATGCGGTTCAGCTCAAGAGACCCCCTGCTCCTGCACACTATTAATAAAAATAATTTTAATGCAGCTTCATTACCATAGCGGATTGCCGCTACGGTAATGAATTCTTTTTTATTGTGATCTGTGTGTTTTGATATTAGTGTAGATGAGCAGGGGTGTCCTGAGCTGAACCGCATTGGTTTCTGCCTCAGGGACCCCCTACTTAATGAGATACAGGCCTATGGGGCTGGGTATCCCCCTGCAGGATTTAAATCCCCCGGTCACGTCATGTGACGTCGGAGGTTTAAAAGCAACTTAGGAGACCCCCTGCACATGTACACTATTATTAGAATGTATATTTATGCTTCACGATCGCCTGTAAGAGCCGTGCATGGAGACGCAGTGTCTCCATTCAGTTCATACAGGCGGCTTTTTTTTCTATCAGCTATCACTCTTTACAAGTGTGACAGCAGGGGGGAAGGCTTGCGTGATCGGTCACATTTTTGCTCAGCAGGAACAAAATGCCCTGAACTTGTTAGTGAATCCCGCGTTTGGCTTCACTTTTTATCAGCCGAGCAAACATTTTCCAATCTTGCGCAAAAACACGCTGCTTAGTGCATAGCCCCATAATTAAAATAATTTTCATTGTGCTATTACCACACATATTCCCCTATTTGAACAATATACATGGGTAGAAAATTAATTTAAATAAAAGAAATCAAATGTTTCAGTTCAGGTAATAATAACATATAGAAAGCTACAGGTTTTCTTAATTAGTCACATAGCACCAAGACTGGGGTGCATTCTTTTAAAATGGTTATTCAAGTAATCAAGACCTTTAAACAAATTGATGATTTATTTCAAGAACATTGAATTCCTACCACATCCGTTCAAATTTGAATATGATCGTTAAATAACATACATATGGCCTGCTGATGAAGACAGTTGCTTCTTAAGTGATGAATGCTACCATTTATGAGCTTCTTTTCCCCCAACAACATGTATTACTACAGCACTAGTATTTGAGAAGCAAAATAACAGATTAGTAAGGAATAACCTGTGATTGTAATGATTGATTTAATTATAAGCGCTAGCTCTACAAATAATGACAACAATTCAAAGACACATTTAAATATTATAGACTTGGGCTTAGTCACTCTTTATTACTATCAGCACTATCATATCCCTCTTAATCTTCATATTAACCCTCTATAATTGATATAGAGCCACATTAGGCTAGCCCTCTATAATTGTGAAGAGCTGCTGAAATAATTCATAATTCATAATCCACTGACACAAATCTTCACATAAACTGTCCAATATCACAAAAAACCCTTCTAGTAACAAACTAACTCTTTTACTGCCAGACTAAGGGGTCTATGCTATAAGCAGTCATAAAAAAACTTGCCAGCACATTTATATCACCATTTTTGACAGCGTTCCTATCATTGTATGCAGATAGGTCTGAATACCAGTGATAGCAACATTTGCAAAACTGGCGAGTAGCCGGCGACGAGATGATCTGCCATCCGAAAAGGGGAGTTGATTCTGCTGCAGAGAGAGAGAAAGCCCCCTCTCCCCATGCTTATCTTGCCGGAAATTAATTTTTTAAATTTAATTTTTATTACTAGCGTACGTGAGCAGGGGGTCTCCAGAGCAGAACCACATTGATTTCAGGTTCGGGGACTCCCTGCTTCCTGAGATACAGTCCCAGTTATGGGTGCCGTTATGTCCTATGCATTGAAATGACCCAGTCACGTGACGCGGGACAGTTACATGCATTTGAGATACTGGCACCCTATAACGGGGTCTGTATCTCGGGAAGCAAAGGGTCCCCGGACCTCAAATCAAGGTTCTTCTCCGGAGTCCCTTGGTCATCTACACTAGTAAGTAAAATTAAATGAAAATATGTAGTAAAAACCTATACACAACCCACCCCCTGTGCCCCCAAAAGAAAACATTATTTATTTTTTAAGACAAAAGATTAATACCACAGACTGGTTGGGGTGTCTGCAGGCCCCAAAGGGAATCCTGGGGGCTCCCACGTGTGTTTGGGGGCCCTCGGGTGGTCCCCACTAGGCTCCATGGGCCTCCAGATGGTCCCCACGGGTGTCTGGGGGTCCCCGGGTCATCCCCACGGGTGTTTAGGGGCCTTCGGGTTGTTCCCACAGGTGACTGGGGGCTCTCGGGTTGTTCCTGCGTGTATCTGTGGGCCCTCGGGGGTCCCTGCAGGTTTACGGGGTCCTCGGATGGTCCCCGTGGGTCTTTGGGTGGTCCTTGTGGGTCCCCGCTGGCCTGCGGTACCATTCCCGTATTTAAAAAAATAAAAAACACGGCCTACATTTCAATAAATACACCTCCCCCCACCCCACCAAACACATACAGTACAGTAATGTGCAAAATATCTATTATCCAGATATGGATAATAGATTATTTTCCCATTATTAAAAACAACATTAGCCAGCCAGCATAAATAAAGTAAATTAAAACCGTTCTACTTACTCCTGCCAACATGAAAGGCGTACTCGTCAGCATACTACACGGCTATGTCCTCCAATACCAGCAACAATACATAAAAAATACAATCTAGTGGCCCCTAACCCATTAATCAACTTGGATAATAATCGCTATAGTAATTAACCCACACTGACCCACCTGGGAGGCCTAACCACACACCCAAGACCCAATATATGCCACTACTATGGCATAGTAGTACATCATAACAATATAATATGGGCATGATAAGCTAATATTGCAGTCAATGGTCACACTAATACAAAATCATGTCAAAAATACACAATAATAAAACAGATACAACATGCACCTCAACACCCAGAAACAAAACTTAAAAGCAATAGCCAACCAAGCAATTCACTAAATAAAACCACTAGCTAATCAATTAAAGAAATAAAACCACTAGGCATTCAATAAAATAATTTAATCCACTATGCAATCAAGAACATAAATCATACCACTAGCCATAAAATTGTAAGGATTCGTGACCTACGGCACGTTCGGAGCGGCCCCTGCTTACCCCAACCCGCGATCGGGTGCTCCGCTTCCTCCGCGTCCTGCAGCACGTCTCGTGTGTGGCCTTCTGTCTAGGGGCACGCGCAGATCACGTGCCACACTAAATGTTGTCCCCGCTGGTCCCACTTCCAGGCTTCGTCCATTATATCGCTACTCATCGATGACGCCCTTGCCTGTGCCTCACCCATCTGGGAACTGAGATCGGACCTCACTCAGCATATTGGACGATTTACCCGGGAATTCCACAGAGTTTTCGATACGCCTGGTTGGAAGGTGCTTCTTCTCTTCTCTTCTCCACATCTCCCAGGGAAACTGCTCCATTGCTAGATATGCCCTTGAGTTCCGCACTATTGCCTCTGAGACCGGATGGAACTATGAGGCGTTGTCAGCCTCCTTCTGGCAAGGTCTCTCTGAGATTTTAAAGGACGAGCTCACTGCACTTGAATGCTCTACCGATCTCGAAGAACTCATCGCCTTTTGTATTCACGTTGATCCACGTTTGCAGGAGAGGAGATCCGAAAGATCTCGTCACCGATAAGTTACTCTGAGATACCATTTTCTCCATGCCGCTACAGCTGAACCGTTTCCTCCAGATATCCCGAGCCCATGCAACTTGGTGGCAACAAGTTGTCTCCTAGTGAGAAACAGCGCTGACGCAACGCTGGTCTCTGCCTTTAGTGGCATCCCAGACATCAGGTACTCAATTGCCCCCACAAATCGGGAAATGCCCACTTTCCGTGAAGTCCAGAGGAATCTCATAGAGAAAACATTCTACCTCCCCTACCAAAGTGAAAACCTTGCCGAACAGAATCTTAATACCTGTTAGAACAAGCAGAGAATGACTTCCAGAGACCGATGCTCCAAATAGTGCAACAGATTTCACAAAGTCCACAATAGAAGTGATAATAAAGAAATTGAAGCGCTGCTGATCATATCCTAAATCTAAGAAATATGAGCCAGGGAGTAGGACTGTGTATACGAGACTGAACATCAGGATGGGGCCATAATGTGGTAGGGAGACAAGCTAACGATGGAGCCGTGTTCCCTGCATGGAACCATATACCGACCCACTACAGCTGATCTCCGATACTACCCTCACACATGCTGACCGGCGAGAACAACCACACCACCGCGCTAGCTTTCGTGGATTCCAGGACAGGAGGCAACTTTATCGACCAGGGCTTCGCTGAGAGGAACAACATCTCCGTCATTCGCAAGAAATGCCCTGTTGGGTTGGAGGCTATTGACGGCCGACCTCTGCAACTAGCGTTCAGCTCCTTACAGACCACTCTCTTTCGATTACAAACAGGGGAGGATCTTACGGAAGAGATCCAGCTGGATGCCATCCATACCCCATCGGTCGATGTGATCCTTGGTCTTCCATGGCTCCAACTTCACATCCCACGTATAGATTAGACGGACACAGAACCCTTCCTGTGGAGCGCCCCGTGTGCCAAAAACTGCCCCATGCCTCTCAGAAGTATATGCAGGGATTCTGCTCCTAAAGAAGAGAGATCAACTTTACCTGAGGTTTACTCTGAATTCCACAATGTCTTTGACAAAGCACGATCTGAGGTATTGCAACTTGATTGGTACTTTTTTGAATGGATTTTTCTTTTAAATGTTTTTCATTGCCCATTGACTGCTAATGCATTAATCTGTGCCTGTTTACGTGTACAGATGAATTCAGTGGGAGCTAATGCATTTTTTGGCAAATGCATTTCTGCTATTGACTGTTTAATTTTCTATGTCTTTTTATTGTTTAGATCAAATTGCTTTGAATTGTGATGTCTTGTTTTTTTCTTTTTCCAGATTGGTTAGCGATTTTATTTAATGATGTATTTTGGTGGCTACTGGCTTTAATTAATGTGTTGCTTAGTGGTTGTATGAATTAATTGTTGTGTTGGTTACTGCTTTTAGGTAAAAAATGTATTATTTGGCAAGTGGTATGATTTATGTAATTTATTGCATAGTGGTTTTATTTAGTGAATTGCTTGGTTGGCTAGTGCTTTTAATTTTTGTTTCTGGGTGTTTAGGTGCTTGTTGTATCTGTTTTATTATTATGCAATTTTTAACATTCATGATTTTGTATTAATGTGACCATTGACTGCTATAGTAGCTTATCACGTCCAAATTATATGGGTATGATGTACTAATATGCCACTCAATGGGCACAGGGTGGGTATTGTATATCTTTATTTATATAGCGCCAAAAGTGTACTCAGCGCTTCATAAAGAATACAGACAGGGAATTATAATAATACAATAAGTGCAGCAAAACCAAACAGTAGGAAAGGAAATCCCTGCCCAAAGAGCTTACAATCTAAGGTTTGAGGGGAACTTACAGAAACAACAGGTGAGGGAATAAGTACTGTAGATGGCTGTGCTTTGCCATAATGGGTGGTAGAAGTGACTGGGTGTGGAACAATAGCCATGAGTGCAGGCTATTGGGAGGCTTGGTTTGTGGGGCGAGTTTTAAGGTTAGTCAGTATTAAATGGAAAGGTTGACACCATTTGCATGGGAGGAGATGGCAGTGAGGCATGAATGAGAGCAAGTGAGTACTGTATGTCTGGCTTCAGGGAGATCCCCAACAGCAGGAAGGAGTAGATAAAGGGTGTGAATAGAGGATTTGAGTGGGTGTTTTTTAATTGAGCGGTAAAGAAGTTGTTGGGAGAGAGGTGTATAAATAATGGCGCAGTGGGGAGTGGAGAAGTTGGAGAGAACAGAGACATTCACAAAGGAGTGATGAAACAATAAACAGAAAAGGCAATAGGGAAGGCATAGTGAGATGCAGGAGGAGAGACTCCTCAGCTACTGGAGGATAGGAAGAGTACAAATAATCACAGCATTTACCAAGTAAAGTTCTCACAGTTGCAAAGTTATTGTGTGGAGTCCAGATCTTCCTCAATGTTCACCTCCAATTTCAACTCCAATGTTATCTCTGCCCAACACTTAAATATGACACTTTAAGATGGGACACACAGCCATATGGCTCACAGCCAATATAGCTGGTCTTAAATACTCTAAAACACAGTCACTTGAATAACAATTAAGGGAGGGGTCTGCCTAAGCAACTCACAGATACATACTTGCAAATTGATTTAAGGAAACATACCAATGAAATGTTAAATTCTGTAGCCAATTGATGATAGGATTCAGCTCAGAAACATACCAATTACATTTTAAATTCTGTAGCCAATTGATGATAGGATTCAGCTCAGAAACATACCTATTTTAAGAGATAAATCAGAAAGTTAGTCCAGATATTCAGAATGCATCCATTACTAAAGGTATAGAAGATATAGAAAAACATCCAGAGATTATAACTCCAATGTTAACTCTGCCCAACACTTAAATATGACACTTTAAGATGGAACACACAGCCATAACTGCTATAGTAGCTTATCATGCCCATATTATATGGGTATGATGTACTACTATGCCACTCAATGGGCACAGGGTGGGTATAGTAGGTCCGGGGTGGGTGGCTAGGCCTCCCAGGTGGGTCGTGGGTCAGGGTGGGTTAACAGCTAAGGTGATTAAGGGGTTAGGGGCTACTAGATTGTATTTTTAATGTATTGTTGCTGGCATTAGAGGACATGGCCCTGCAGTATACTGACGAGGATGCCCTTCATGTTGGCAGTGGTAAGTAGAACATTTTTTATTTACTTTATTTATGCTGGCTGGCCACTGTTGTGTTTAATAATGGGAAAATAATCTATTATCCATATCTGGATAACAGTTATTTTGCACATTACTATACTGTATGTGCTTGGTGGGGTGGGGGGAGGTGTATTTTTTGAAATGTATGCCATGGTTTTTTTTTTTTTTTAAATACAGGAATGGTACCGCAGGCCAGCGGGGACCCACGGGAACCACCCGAGGGCCCACAGACTCCTGTTGGAACCACCTGACCGCCCCCAGACACCCATGTGGATGACCTGGGAACCCCCAGACACCCGCAGGGACCACCCGTAGACCCGCATACAACCGTGGGTACCACCCGTGGACCCCGCTGGGGCCCCTGGACACCCTCAGGGACCACCGAGGGCCCCCCGACACCCATGGGAACCACCCGAGGGGGCGGGGACATGTATTCAATATTACATTCCACGGGCGAAGCAGGGCACAAAAGCTAGTATAACATAAAACTACACCAAGACTAATAGATGCTTGAATAATAGCTCATTTAATAAAATATAATATAAAATGATATTAAAAATAACATGATTTTTTTAAAAATAATTTTTATTTGAAATTGAAAAGGATTAACAAGACTTGAAACAAGAGCAGTTCTCTACAGGAAAATAAGAAATTGCCCAGTACAAGGAGATGAAGGGAACATGGACAAAGTTGTAGTTACAGCCCCTCCATTCTCCAACATCTCCGAATTTTTTCGGGGATTTTTTCCGAATGCCACGCACTTCACCGCACTTCACCACGTTCATGCCGCATTCTGACCACATTCATACCGCACTCATGTTGCATTCACACCTGCGGTTGATGTGTTTATTGATAATGGTTCGGATTTAATTGGTTGCAATTCTTCGTGGATCCGCCAGATGGCAGATATTTATGAATTGTAATGCGCATGCGCTTCAGTAATGTGTCGACTTGCAGGTGTTTAAAAGAATACCACAGTGGTCCATTGTAAACTGGTCTTGGGACTGAAGAAGTTGCAATAATGTATCAATTTAGGCATTTTCATATTAAAAAATACAAGCACAGTGTTTGGTCTTGTTTTATTGTCCTGAGAGTCTCGACATGAGTGCACAACTGCAGTCCAAAAACCCGACAGAACGTACGCTTATTTAATATGGGCCGCAATTAATGCAACAGATGATAAGATGGCAACAATTGTTCAAATTTATCAGTATTTTATCGAAAACTATGACTTTTACAAATTTTCGCCAGATCCTCATGTGTGGAAGCGTGCAATAAGGAAAAAGTTATGTAGCGATCCATATTTTTTTCATATTGATCCCGAATTTATTGGAGGGTATTGGTGTGTATCACCGGGTTTTTCCCGTATCTATGATCATGGAGACATCAAAAGGCGAAAGGTCATGTTAAAACCAACTAAGAAACATCAGTCGCAGGCAAGCAATGCGCCAGCACCAGCACCGGCTTCCAATAATGGTCCGACCGTCAGTGAAAACCTGGTGACCGACAACCCTTGCTGTCTGTCCCCGCTCAGATACCTGCAGCCTGATCCGGATTTTGCATACAGATTCCAGCAAGCTTACATGTACCAAAGCGATTTCCAGCCTCAACAGCTGACTACAGGTGTAGTAGTCCCGCTGTCACCTGTCAACTATGTGTATGATCAAGAATACGGGACTGGCAGTGGCTCGGCGCCAGCTGATTGGCAAAGTCTATGGTGAGTAATGTTGCCGTATTTTATTCTGTTTTTTAAATATCAGTATCAATGCACAGTCAAGCGAGTCTCCTGTAAGCAATATCATTGGCTGAGCAGCTTCTACAGTAGATACTGCACAATTGGTGGAAAGCTAGGCGCATGCGCATTGTAACCTTCTTGAAATGCATATGCGTGTCATAATATCGCCATTAGTTGCATGCGCATGTGAACAGGAGACACCCCCCAAGAAAATTTTTGTTGGGACTGACTGTGGGAACTTCTTTAGGGGACTGACCATTACAGTAAAACTTTGACTTTTGTTTTTCCTCAAAAAAGAAAACTTTGTCATCTCATGCGGAAAACAGCAAATGGAGGGATTTCGATGGATAATATTGCTTTGTGTTACAATGCCTGCACATTGCTGAATCGGATTTAAAAAAACACGTACCGTTGTCTACAGTTTAGTGGCCGTTGTTATTGATTAGGATAGAATACTGTAACTGAGAGCTTCATAGAAAACCTGAAACAGTATGCTGTTGTTTTCAGATCGTATACAATACTTTTTTATATATACTGTATATTAAACCCGAAAAATAAAAAGAATGCATTTATTCTACATGTATTCCAGTACATATGTGTATTCTAAACCCGTACAGCATGTATTGTTTTAATACTCTTGTGATGTACAGTACTGAGCATGCCTACAATATACAGTACAGTACTGTACAGTATGTTCTAGAAACACTGTATTTTGTTACAGTATAAAAGGAGACAATAGAACAATTTAAAACAAATCAACATTTTTTTTTATTGGTGGAGTAAGTACAAAAACATTTATTTACATTTTAAATAATTTAAGTGTACAGCAATTCAAAAACATTTCTTTATTAATACAAGTTAAAACACGCAACATCTACTTTATTAAAGTACAGAAAGTTAAAACATGTACAGCACAACAATATGGTGTTATTAAAAAAAATTCTTTATTCATAAAATTTAAAAAACGCCTTTATTAAAGTACAGAATGTCAAAACATTTACAGTAGGATGGTGTACAGAACAGTCAGTCAGGCCTGCACATCTCCAGTCCTCGAGGGCCGCAAAAAGGCCCGGTTTTAAGGATAACCTGGAATTGTGCAGGTCAAAACATCTCAACATCTCCTTTATTAAAGTACAGGAAGTCAAAACATTTACAAAAACATTTACAAAAAATAAACAACAGTTGAACAGTCATGCAAATTCGATCCCCACCAGATTGTCCTTCCAGGGCCGATGCCTTGTATGGCGCAAAATGCCATTAATGGAGTCTCTCACGATTTTCATTAAAGGATCTGTAATTAAAAAATAGCGCCACAATTCCTCCACAATAGTCCTTCTTAAATTTTCAGGAAGCGTCCTTTTTTCGCGATTTCCTTCGTAGCTTACATTTTTGGCCCACCCGCAGTACACCAAGTAGGACACGTGGTGCTTAAAAATTAACATGCCATACTTCTGGGGTAAACCAGCACTCATCACCCTATTCTTCTCCCAGAGTGCCGGTGGCAGCTCGCCCAGGATGATGTCGGGCACCGTATTGTTGCAAGCATATGTAGGTTGGGTTCTGGGAGCGGGTGTGCTTGTGGAGGCGGGCGAGGGTAGGTTGTCTGGGAGGAAGCTTTCCTCCTGTCTTGGTCGCCGTGCTGTCTCCTGGCGTGGTCTTGACGGGGTTGTCATGTTATCCTCCTCCTCAACGGCATACATGAACACAAATTCTTCTGGTGGAGGGGGTGCGCTTGGTGTTGGAAGGTGTTCTAAGGTCCCATTCATCACATCCATGCCACCATCCTTCTCTGGCGTTTGGGATACAGGAGCATGAACACCGAGCAAATTATGTATCCCTGCTATGTCAGTCTCTATCTTCTCCATTCGTCGATCCATTTTCTGCATCCGTTGATTCATTTTTAGCATGGTCTCTAAAAGCAGATCTATCTTTACCAGCATAGTAGAGTTCCCGGGGATATCCACACTTAACCCATTCAGCATGCGGTCTAACGAGCTGGTTCTTGTGCATGGCGTGCTGTGGACATCTGGATGGATGGGTTCAACGGAGGATGAGATGGGGGTTCCCTGGAGAGAAGCGGCAGCATCGTCGAAGAAGGATGGAGGAGGTGACCTGTGGATTTCAGGGAGAGAAGCGGCAGCGTCGTCGAAGAGGGATGGAGAAAGCGACCTGTGGTTTTCCGGGCGAGAAGCTGCAGAGTCGTCTAAGCGTAATGGAGAAAGTGACCCGTGGATTTCAGGGACATCTGCGGCAGCGTCGTCGAAGAGCAGTGGAGAAGATGGGCTGTGGGTTTCCGGGAGAGCGGCGGCAGCGTCGTGGACGAGTAGTGGAGAAGATGGGCTAGCTGGCTCCCATTTGTTTTGCCTTGAGTGTACATCACCGAATTTCTTCTTGACATAATAAGGCTTACGTGTATTAAAACCCTTAGCCTTTGAGGTCAGCAGAATGTTTTCTTTATTAGCCTTAGCCTGTCGTTTTGGCCTTGGCTTGGAAACGGCTGCTGCCTTTCGCTTTTTCTGTGGCTTCCTGCGTCCGTAGAATCGGGGTTGATCTATGGAAGCAGATGTCACAATGCAGTATCTGGATAAGGGCAAGTTCAGATAAAGATCATCGAGTGGTGGGCTATGCAAAGTGTGTAACCTTTTATGCAGGACGACGAGGTACAGGTGTTGAAAGTGGGCGTACTCTAATGTGAGTCATTTAACGTATAAATACACCATCCATTTTGTGTATTCACTGCACATTTAATACACGTCGACTAAACATCGAATATACATTCTTGTGTTTGTATTTCTTTCTACTCGCAGCAATGCCTGTTAAAAAGATTTCAAAGGATCTCAGCATGAGAATTAAGGAGATGTACACGAGCGGACAACGGATTGAAGATATCCAACGCTGGTTAGCTGCTTCTGGCCTCGTTGTGCCATCAACCACCGTGTGCTATCATGCACACGGAAAAACCAAACAACGCACGAGGACACCAACGGTAACTAACGCGTAAGTATATTTTTATAACTATATAATACAGTATATCTATTATTGTTTATATTGCTGCATATTAATAGAACTATATATTGTGTAGATCTATCTAATTTTATAGTTATTTCGGTATATTTATAACTACAGTATATAATACAGTATAGCTATTATTGTTTATATTGCTGCATATTAATAGAACTATATATTGTGTAGATCTATCTAATGTTATACTGCACCGACACACTTTATTCGAGCAAATGCCCAGTTTGTACACGGCAGATACCTGGAATGCGCCGCTCCTCACCTCTGACAAGCCCCGTTGTGTTTGCCTTCCCAGCCTGGGTTCATGCCTGGCTGACGGGCGGCTGATCTGTTAAATGATAATGATTAGGATTTAATAGGCTGCAATGCTTCGCGTGTCTACCAGATGGCATAAATTCATGAATTGTAATGCAGTATATATATATATATACTGTGCAGTATTGCAGCCAGTGGGAATAAAATGCTTCAATCCCTGCCTGGAAAATATCTCAATGCACTCGGGCAGAAAACAGTCACAAACCTCAATACACCCGGGTATACCCGAATTCGTGGGACTAGCCGAGCTCGAATAAAGTGTGTCGCCAGTGTACTATTTTTAATGTAAATGATGTGCTGTACTTGTGGCCTACTGCACTGTAACTTACTGGATTGTTGTTTTTCTGTACACTGTAGGGAGACAACTCTTCTGGTCGACAAAATAAGTGAAGAGAATGATGAAAAGAGTGCCTTAAGGGTCAAATACACTCTGCAGCAAAATCACAATCTCACTGTATCCGAGACCAGCGTAAAGAAGATGAGACGCAGAATTGGATGGAAATATGGATGTGTGAACTTAGTACTGGACAGTATAGGAGGTTAAAGTGTTGTTTAAGAAACTGTACTGTACCTATAAAATTATTCCTTGTCATTACAGAGCGTACCCTATGATAAGGGACGTTAACAAGATCAAGAGAGTGGTCCAGGCCCAGGCATGGATCGACAGTGGAGAAACTTTCCAGGATTGGATCTTCACTGACGAGCCTACTGTATCGCTAGAGAGATTTGCCACCTTTGCATTCCACAAAAAAGGTCGCATATCTATGAAGCCACGTCCAAGACACCCAGTGAAGATGCATGTGTGGGGTGCCATCTCTAGGCGTGGACCAGGATGCATTGTCATCTTTGAAGGTAAAATAAGTCACATGCATTTGCATTATGCACTGTACTGAACTAGTGTGCAGTTTTTTGAGCACTTTTCTTTTGTTGTTATAGGAATCATGAATAAAGCTTTTTTCCAGGAGCAAATTGTGCCTGAGATTGTGGAGTACATCACACGTGAGTTCCCAGATGGTCACCGTTTATACCATGGCAACGATCCAAAGCACACCGCGTCAACAGCGCATATTCTTGAGCGCGGTATCAACTGGGTGAAGACGCCAGCGGAGTAAGTGCAGTAACCGTGTCTCATTTTTTCCCACTGTTTTTACTGTGTACTGTATCTCTTTAACTAATTGTCCTTTTTTTCCCCCTCCAATGACAGGTCGCCAGACTTCAATCCTATCGAAATGGTCTGGCATCAGCTGAAGGACAATATCCGAAAAGTCGTGAAACCCTCCACAAAGGATGAGTTGGCGCAAGGCATAATGAGTTTTTGGAACGATGTACTCCCCGTGGAATGATGCAATAAATATATTGACCATATTGCAACTGTGTTGCCCATTGTGATCGGACGTAATGGGAAAGCATCAGGAAGGTAGTATGGTATAGTACTGTACTGTAGTATTGTAAGTACAGTATGATACAGGTAAGTATGGCACAGATTTTTTCTTTCCTGAGAGTAGTTCCAGTATAGACTAGTTTGACAGTACTAACTGCATACTGTAGTCCAATATGGAGTAGCTATACAGTACACAATGCCATAATATGCACCTAACTGCTCAATTTTTTTATTTCCTGAGAGAGCAGCACTAGCCATCTGGTTACAAAGTATTTAACAGTAGTCACAGTATACAGTAGTTCCAGTATAGACTAGTTTGACAGTACTGTACTATACAGTACACAATA
This sequence comes from Ascaphus truei, assembly GCF_040206685.1. Classification (NCBI taxonomy): domain Eukaryota; kingdom Metazoa; phylum Chordata; class Amphibia; order Anura; family Ascaphidae; genus Ascaphus; species Ascaphus truei. The sequence goes on from NC_134485.1 coordinate 91,815,204, forward strand.
CCATAATACAGTATGCACATAACTGCACTAATTTTTTCTTTTCTTGTCTTTTCAGAAAAAAAAGTATGGACTTGCGAGGGAGGGGGGGTATCATGTGTAAAGTTTGTGAACTGTGTGTACAGTTAAGTGTATCTAAACAGCAGTCATGATTTACACAAAACCTCCCCTCTCTCAATGAACTACTGTACTGTACACAGAATGAGGAAGAAGATAAAGACGGAAAAATTTATATTATTATATATATTATTATATATTATATATTATTAATTAATATTATTATCAATGTGCATTGTTCATGATTATTCACCGGCCCTCAATTTTCAACTGACAGAAGAACTGAATAAAGACTGCAGTTTGTATTATTCATGATTATTTGTATTATTGTATTTTTTGTTCCTGATAAAATAAAATAAATATTTCTTTACGTTCATGATAATCATAATCATTGAACCCCCCCCCCCCACACCAAAGAAAGAATGACAAAAAGTGGTAACTTACTGCACCAAAAACATGAATCAGATTATGTTTTTTTTTAACTCTCAATTTCACAGTGCTGTGCAAATCAGATTTACATATCAAATTCGAGAAGGGATTATCACAAGCGTTACCGTAAACAAAGCCTCAAATGGTTGGGGGGGTGGATGGGTGAGTCATGCGCAGTAATCATCAGCTAGCTCCTTTCCCAAAGAGGATTACAGAGAGGTGACTCAAAGCCAACAATAGGAAAATTAATGAATGGTTTTGAGGATTACACGCAGGCGCAGAGAGGTGATGCTTAGCTAGGGACGGACGATTAAAAACACAATGACAAGCTTTAGAAACGGAATGGTTCTGGAGAGGTGTCTGTCGATAAGAGGTTCAAATCCTTGAGTGAGCCTTGTGTGTGTGTGTGCGTGGGGGAGGGGTGTTCAGGGTACAGCTGCATGAAGGATTAGCTGTACTGTAGTTCAAAGAAATGACTTATTTTCAAAAGGCAGGTCATCATAATAATTTGATCCCTACACCCCCAAATACATAAAAAGCACACAAATCAACCATATGCAGTCAAATGCACAGTGTCGCAGTCAAAAGCTACAGCACAGATTGAATATCATAATATCAAGATGGTTTTATTTTTTGGTCACTCACTCTTGAACTTCGCAAGCAAGCAGTGGTGAAGTTACAGACGCATGCACAGTAATCATCAGCTATCAAGCAGGAATGTGGTTGAAACCAGATAGACACACATTCAATGGAATGGTGTGGGAGAGGTGCACTGTACTGTAGATAAGAAGTTGAAATACTGCAGTGCAGTAAATTTGCCTGTGTGTGTGCGGGGGCGAGTGAGGGGAGAGTGCTGTATTTGTCGAAATGTGATACTGTTACAGTACACGCCTATGCATGTCAACAATTTTCAAATGAGACATACAGCACTGCACATGCATGTATAAATATGCAAATTCACAATTACTGCGCGCGCACACGCAGACTGTGTACTGGCGTAGGTTGAACTGCTAATGTATTAGACTTTGAAGACAACAGCTCGCGAACGCCCCCCTGAGTTTTTAGACGGTATTGCAGAATTGCAGACAGCGCTAATAAAATGCTAATATTACGAGCGCTAAAATACCGCAATATACTCCGGAAAAAAAAACGTACTGCATCTTCCCGCGGTTATCAGAGTTGCGCCGCTACGGCCGCACTAGGATAAAGGCGGCCGCAGCTGTATACTGTATATGTTCATAAGTTCACTTGAAGGGAGGCAGATATACAAAATGATATAATAATTTACAGGCTGCTGTAAACTGAAAGTAGCTAAGTGTATTTTTTATTTAATAATGTACAGTTAGTTTAAATGATTATATTTATTAAATACATCTCCCGAATGGAAAAGGTGAACCTAAAAGGGGCCTATGCAGTAATTTCCAATTGAAAAAAATCGCCATTTATGAAAGTGTTGCTATCACGGAATGTAGAAAGCCCCGAATAACAGTGATAACAGCATTTCAACAAATGGCGTGTAACCGGCGCCAAGATGATCTGCCCCCTGAAAAGGACTCACCTGGCGAGTTAATTCTGCTGTAGAGAGAGAGAGAGACGCCTCTCTCTATGCGCAAATCTCGAATGAAATAAAAATATTTTACTTTAAATTTTCTTACTAGTGTAGATGAGAAGGGGTTCGCCGGAGCAGAACCGCATTCTTTTCAGTTCCGGGGACCCCTTGCTTCCCAAGATACAGGCCCCATTATGGGGTGCCGGTATCTCCTATGCATTGAAATGTCCTGGTAACGTGATGCGGGACATTAACATGCATAGGAGATACCGGCACCCCATAACGGGGCCTGTATCTTGGGAAGCAGGGGTTCTCCGGACCTCAAATCTACACAGTACTACTCCGGAGACCCCCAACTACAATACACTAGTAATAAAATTTTAATTAAAATATATAATAACCACCAATACACAACCCACCCCCTGTGCCCCCACATAAAACCATTTTATATTTTTTACACACAGGATTAATACCACAGGCAGACGGAGGTCCCCGGTGTGTCCCCATTAGTTTCCGCAGGCCCCACAGGCCACCCAGGGAGGTTCCCACAAGTGTCTGGGGGCACACTGGTGGTCCCAGCTAGGCTCTGTGGTCCTCCAGGTGGTCCATGTGGTTGTCTGGGGGTCCCCGGGTCATCCACATGGGTGTCTGGGGACACTCAGGTGGTTCCCACGGGTGTCTGGGGGCCCTTGGGTGGTTCACACGGGTGTCTGAGGGCCCTTGGGTAATCCCTGTGGATGTAAGGGGGCCCCATTGGGGTCCCCAGGTGGTCCTGGCAGGTTTCTGGGGGTTCTCAGGTGATCCCCGTTGGCATCCGGGGGCGGTTGGATGGTCCCCGTTGGCATCCGTGGCTCCTCGGATGGTCGCCGTGGGTCCCCGCTGACCTGTGGTACCATTCCCATATTAGAAAAAAAAATGGCCTAAATTTCAATAAATACCCCCACAATACACATACAGTACAGTAATGTGCAAAATAACTATTATCCAGATATGGATAATAGATTATTTGCCCATTATTAAACACAACATTAGCCAGCCAGCATAAATAAAGTAAATAAAAACTTGAAGGGCGTTCTCGTCAGCATACTGCAGGGCCATGTCCTCCGATGCCGGCAACAATACATAAAAAAAATACAATCTAATGGCCCCTAACCCCTTAATCACCATAGCGGTTAATAACCACTATAGTAATTAAGGGTTAACCCACCCTGCCCCACTACCCACCTCAGTCGCTAAGGTAATGAAGTTGCCTGTAAATGCATTTTTCATACATCCGATTCATGCTGGGTGTCTTCGGTGCTGATATTAATGGGTATCTAAGTGCTGTCTCGCCGCTTCTCGGCAGCTTCTCCCCACTTTCTTGCCAACTTTTTGTGGCGGGATGATTTGGAGAGGAAATCTCCATTCTAAAGCGGCGATCAGCCTCGATAAGCTGATCGGGGCTACTAGAATTGAGCGAGTTTGAGAAGCTGGCAATAAGCGGCTTATTGCCGCACATTTGGCATTTTTTTTCCGGCAAAAAAAAGCAGCGATTTTTGCTCTTATCGCCAGCTTGTCGGGGCTTACTGAATTGCAGTAGGCTGCTTATAGCTGCTTATAGCATGAAGCCCTAAGTGTGTATTCACATTGAAAACCCTGAAAATTGAAATAATTATAGTGATTTAATATAATTACCACAATGTATAACCATTCTAAAAGGAGACAATACTTACACAATCAATAGTAAAAAAAAAAACACACATGATGATAAAAGCAAGTGATCATCAGAATCAAGAGAATAAGCTAAGTCAAAATATTGTGGAAAAATACTGGTGGGAATTGGGACAGAATTATGTAGCTGCAAAAAGTAAATTGTTTCTATAACAAAGGTCAACATGTCAGACTGTAAAAGAGAGCACTATGTAGCTGAAAGCTTGACACAATTAGTGTTGCTGCTAACTTGTTGTTGTTGGTATGCAGGAACATATTAATGAACGTCCACATATGTTTGGTAACAAAGACAAATCATGTTAATGTTAACCTTTATAAGCTGAGATTTACATTTATAACATCAATTAATGGACTTGTGATTTGTTTACAGGTTTGTTAATAACTATATGGAATGTTTGAAATACAATTGTACATCAAAATACACTCAGCACTCAACCCAGATAACTATCAAGTAAACATTACATATCATTAAAAAGATCATACATTTTCCTGCTGTTGCTGCTGACTTCAGAAGACTGGGGTTTCTTCTTCTGGTACTCTTGTAGAGAGTTAAATCATGTAGAATGACAAAAAAGATAGAAAGCACATACTGTACAGTGTTAGTTTAAAAATAATGTATTAACATACAGTACAGTAACCCACATTCTTCACTTACATATAAAAAAGGATAAAACAGCTTTTGCTCATCATCCCACCAAGTTAAAATCATAGCGGGACTGGAACAGAAAAAGCTCTAATGTCTCCTGGGACAGTTTTACTTTTTAGACAGAGAATCCCATCTTGGCCGATTGCTCCAAGGTATCCTCAGTACTCTTTTCCTCCACAGGCTCGGGTTTTTGCAAGTTTGCCCTCTTCCATCCAGCAACGTTATGTTGCTCTGCATGATAATGGGATATAAGCCAACTCCTAACATGTTTTGCAAGTCCCTCTGCAATCCCTGAACAGACACTAGCAATGCAAATGCAGCACACTTTCAGTGACAAGTAAAAGGCACACATCTGCTGTCTTCGCAATGCACACACTAACTTGGCTTACCACAGATTTATGCAGTTACCTACCTTTTGTGATAATGAACCTGCTACTTACCTCAAGTCTGTTATTTACTGTGGCCTCATAGAGATGTTAATCTCTTTATTCACTATAAACTATCCACTACAAACTCCTTCCTCCTGACCAACACCCAATATCATCATACACCCTGGACTACTCAAAGTCTTGCCTTATCAACTGAATGTTGATGGAGAAATCTGAAAACCAGTATGCTAACCACTACTCATTCTAATGGCAAACATCACAAATGTTCAACTTGCAAACTACTCAAATTTCTATTTACACTGTTACTCTCTTTAGCAGGCAATACTGAACTTAATAGTAAGCTTAACCCAGGCCCTCCCTTTTCAACTCGGTCCTATACCCTTGAGAATACCACTTTCGAATTCCAAAAATGGCTATCTGTCAACCATATAAATATCCGTAGCCTGTTGCCCAAACTGGATGGATGATGCCTTATGCAAAAACCGAATGCATCTTTCTCACAGAAACATGGCTAACTCCTATAACCCTTGATGCAAATATTGCCATGCAGGGATACTCTATTTCTAGGGAAGATAGGTCAAAGAGAGGAGTGGTGTTACTTTATATTGAAGACACCTTACAATTTAAGATGCTAAATTTCCCCCCAAACCTACCCTCTTTTGAAATCCTAGTTGGCAAAATGTGTCTCCCCTTTTCTAAGATGGCATCTACCGCCCCCCTAAAGCCCCACTACAATTATTTTTTTTAATGAGAAGTGGGAGCTGTTAGTTTTTGGGGATTTCAACTACAACTGGCTTGACCCTAAAAACAACAAAATCCAGATACAACTCAAGTCATTAAAGCTAACCCAATTCATTTCCCAACCCATATGGACAAACCTAAAATCTCACAACCATTCCATGCTAGACTAGATTCTCTCTGCTGGTAAAAAAAGAATTCAATCCTCTGGCATCCTACCTGACATTTTCATTGACCATGCAATCGTGTACTGTGTAAGGAAAATCAGAGAACCCCAACCTCTAAAGTACTACTTACTAGAACTTTTAGAAACTTTAACCCACAACAGTTTGTGGCTGATCTTACCAACTGCCCTTGGTACAGAATCAACTTAATACCTGACCCTGATCCTGCACTCAATTATTGGATTCCAAACAGTGTTCTAAAAACTCTGTGATATCCATGCTCCACTATGCAGAATAAGAGTACGGGGGGGGGGCTCACCTTTTGTGGGTTAAAACCGACCATATAGTGCTCTACCATTTCAGGGATGTCTTGTGGAAAAGTTACAAAGTAACTGTCACTACCAAGGATCTTAACTACAGATTCAAAAGCAAAAGAAAACAGCGCAAAAACGCAAATAGTGAAGTATAAAATATAAGTGAATTAAAATAAGGGTAAGTATTCTGCGTACATAAAATCAGTTGAATATAAGCAACGATGTGAGAGACTGATAAAGTAATTCAGAAAACGATTTCTTCAAATTACTGCTGCTAAAGGTGGTTCTACAAACTATTGAATCATAAGGTGTACTTTGTTTTTCACACATGTCTTCTCCATTTTGGCTTTATTTTTGTTAAATAAATCATGACACGGTGTAATATGTCATGTGTTGTTGTTCATCTGAGGTTGTATTTACCTAATTTTAAGACCTGCTAAGGAACAGATGATTGTTATTATGTCCTGATATGTAAAATCATAGAATTCAAAGAGGGTGTACTTTCTTTTTCACATGACTGTGTATATATACAATAATTCATAAAATACAAATACATAATAAAATTAATTACTATGTATTGCAAAGAATATACCATACCAAAATATTGATGAATACAAATAATTGTAAAAAAATGCAGTAGTTTTAATAAAAATATATTTGAGACAGAGCATGACAGACTATAACTAATATATATATATATATATATATATTAGTTATAGTCTGTCATGCTCTGTCTCAAATATATTTTTATTAAAACTACTGCATTTTTTTACAATTATTTGTATTCATCAATATTTTGGTATGGTATATTCTTTGCAATACATAGTAATTAATTTTATTATGTATTTGTATTTTATGAATTATTGTATTAAAATTGGCTGTTTTTTGTGATTTTTCTGGCGTGACTCTTATTGTTTGATGCAGCACTGATGAATTTTTTAGACCTGTTATGAGCAAACAGTGGAGCCTTATCACCTAGGACTGATCCCCTTCGCTAACCTGTGACAGCTGAGTATTATTTCCCCTGCTGCCTAGGGTTATCAGTCTATGTGGAACTTACACCCATGTGTGTCTGGATTTCCTCTAGTACTGGCACTCTGCAACTATGCAAAACCATGTTTCTGTTTGCTTGTGAACTATGACCATGCATCTTGCTGTTCTGACTACTCATTATTTTTGGTATTTGCTGATCAGGGTATGAGTTTGGGTATTACTTTTTTCTCCCCTGTATATATTTTTTTTCCCCCTTGGTTTAAGTTATTTTTTTGATTATATACACTTGTGTGTATATAGGATTATTGATGTCTTACTTTTCCTTGTGCCTTTAGTTGCACATTATATTTTGTAGCAAGGTTTTTTTTCTCCAAGGGGTTTTTCCTTTGTTCCATCCAACTTTTTTGTGTTAATTTATATTATTTATCTGCAACATTTTTTAGACACAATTTAGTTATTGGTTCATTTATTAGCATCTATCTTGAGAGAGTCACTACCTATGTATTTTCAGCTGCCATTAGTATGTTCATGTTTTTAAGTTAGTGTTTCTTGCTGCTCTATTAATAAAATCTTGTTCATTATCTGCTTTGACAGAGCATCCGGGTCTTTTTGCTGTATTCTATATTATTATTTTGGTGGTATATTATAGAGTGCTATCTAAGGGGATTGTCTTTGTCTCTTTTGTGTTTTATATATATATATATATATATATATATATATATATTTAGGAACTGTACCGTGTATTGGTGTCTTTGGATGTAGCACTGAGCTCTGTCTGTGTTTCATGTTCTGTCTCTGGTTTTAAATTTTGAATACAAGGAGGCCCTGAATATTACAGAGATGTGAAAAAGAGAAAATGTAAGACTAAAAAAAGAAAATTCTGAGTTGACAGACCACGTCAATGGAAAAAATGAAAATCTCCACGAGCTGGAAAAAATAAAGAAACTTCTGGAAGGTGAAAAGTTTGAAGCAGAGCACCGACTGCAGAACCAACTGCAAGGTCTGCGTACGCATCTCCAGAATGCCAAGGAGAAGCAGCGAACTCTGCAGGAAGAAAATCTGCAGGCTGCTAAAAAGGTACAAGCGCTGCAGGAACATTTGAATACCCAGGGCGTCCTCACAGAGCAGTATGAGGAGCTAAAGGCCACACTGCATGTCACCAGAGCCTCGCTGAAGGTGGAGCTAAGAGATCAGGTGACTCTGTATGAGAGGGAGTGGGAGAAGGCCCAGGAACTGGTGCAAGAGCTGGAGAGACAGAGAGTCTGTTCCATCCCCTGAGTCAGTACACCAAGGAGAAAACAGATGCAGCGGCAAACTTGACGACAAAAATTACAGAGCTCCAGAATATGAAGGAGACACTGATACAAACTCAGAGAAAGCAAAGTGCGCAGATAAATTCCTGAGAAGAGACTTGCAAGACGCACTCAGAAAACAGGGATCTCTCGCGGATGAGATATAGTACTACAAGGACAAGTATTGACCCTGACCAAGCGTCTGTATCCCACAGCCACAATAATCCAAAGAAAAAAGGGTACAGTGAGAGCTGGGAACACCGCTCACCTAAAAAACAAGGTTGCAAAGTCTAAACGTGTGAGCTCAGGAAGAATCTCTCTTCCTGTCTCAGAGGCAGGCTTTTCTGACACCTGTAATCAGTCAGGTGGTGTTGATTAATTGTCTACCAGCAGTTAACCACCACAATGGTGACACAGTATGCTGTGGAATTCCGGACTCTAGCAGCCGAGACTAACTGGGGAAAAGAGGCTCTCGTCTCCGTATTCTGGCAAGGCCTGGCAGATCCCATCAAGGACGAACTCTCTCGCCAATCCAGGCCAGATCAATTGGAGGTCCTCATTGATTTGGCTGTCCGTGGATCAACATATCCAGGTACGCCGCTCTGAGCGTCAGTGCACTCGCTTCCATAACTTTCAAGTTCCGTTCTCCAGTACTCCCAGCAACACTCCTGCTCCCCCAAGTGCTACCATACCTCTTCGTCCTGCACTGGAGTTGCCAGAGCCAATGCAATTGGGGGTACAACGCATCCGCACACCGATACGGCAGTTCCGCCACGCCGGGGGATTGTGTTTCTACTGCGGATCCATGGAACATCTGGTTCGGGAGTGTCCACTGCGCCCGGGAAACAGGAACACCCAGTGAGTACAGAGGGGCTCTCTCTGGGTGTAATGTCTCCACGTCCCCTTTCTAAATATGAACTCCCTAAGAAACTTACATTTCCAGTCTCCCTTTCAGGCGATAAGTTCAAGACTTCTACCGCCGCTTTCATTGACTCAGGATCTGGAGGAAACTTCGTGGATCTTGAATTCGCCAGATTAAACCGCATACCACTCGTGAGAAAGAAGGTTCCCATCGCACTCGTCGGTATCAATGGATGTCCTCTTACCCCGGCCCACATCCCCTTAGAGACAGCTCCCTTGCTTCTGTCCTCACATCTGCACAAGGAGATCTTAGTTCTCGATGCCATTCACGCTCCTGGGATACCCATCACCCTTGGTCTTGCTTGGCTACAGATTAACAATCCTCTCATTGACTGGACTTCCTCTGATCCCATTTCCTGGAGGCCGAGGTCAGACGAGACTCATCAACTGCTGGCCAATACCTCTGTTCCCGAAGTTATTCTACCTTCCGTTTATCATCAATTCCGGGACGTTTTCAATAAGGTACAGTCAGATCTCTTGGCGCCACACAGGACTTACGATTGTCCGATCGATCTAGTTACAGGTTACTCCCTACCCAAGTCCAAGACCTACCCCTTGTCGTTACCAGAATCTCACGCTATGGATGAATATATCCAGGAGAATCTCAAGAAAGGCTTTATTCGTCACTCCATTTCCCCAGCAGGGGCTGGGTTTTTCTTTGTCAAGAAAAAGGACGGGTCGTTGAGGCCTTGCATCAACTACAGGGGTTTAAACCACATAACTATTAAAAATCGTTACCCCCTTTCCCTTATTACCGAACTGTTCGATAAATTACAGGGGGCCAAGATTATTTCCAAGTTGGATATACATGGTGCCTATAACCTGGTGCGCATCAGGAAGGGGGATGAGTGGAAGACGGCCTTCAACACACGTAGTGGACACTACGAATATCTGGTAATGCCTTTCGACTTATGTAATGCTCCCGAGTCTTCCAGGATTTCATCAACGACGTCTTTCGTAAAGTACTCAATATTTTTGTTATTGTATACTTGGATGATATCCTGATTTTTTCAAATATCTCCAGGACCATATACGCCACACCTCCTACGTGCTTTCCTGTCTCCGTGAACACCATTTGTACGCCAAGCTGGAGAAGTGCACCTTTCATCAGACCTCTACTCCGTTCCTGAGGTACATCATTTCCGATGAGGGGTTTATGATGGACTCCGGTAAACTTCAAGCAGTCACTGAATGGCCAAGACCCAACTCTCTCAAGGCCATACAACGTTTTTTAGGGTTCGCTAATTATTATCGTAAGTTTATACGGAGTTTTTCCACCATTGTGGCACCCCTTACTGCGCTCACCAAAAAAGGAACTGATCCTTCTGCTTGGTCATCCGAGGCCATCTCCGCCTTCGAGACACTCAAGGAAGCCTTTATATCCGCACCTATTCTCCGTCATCCCAACATTGAACTTCCCTTCGTCCTGGAGGTCGACGCTTCTGATTGCGGCGCTGGTGCCATTTTTTCTCAGAGACCCACGCCCCAAGATAAGTTACATCCCTGTGCATATTTTTCCAAGAAATTCTCGTCTGCTGAGAGGAACTATGACGTGGGTAATAGGGAATTTCTGGCCGTGAAGATGGCTCTTCAAGAGTGGAGACACCTGCTGGAGGGGTCAAAAGAGCCGTTTACTATTCTCACGGACCACAAGAACCTTCTTTACATAGAGAACGCTCGACGCCTTGGTCCACGACAGGCTCGTTGGGCTCTTTTTTTTTCTAGATTCGATTTTCACCTGTCCTATATCCCCGGGACCAAGAACGTAAAGGCAGACGCACTCTCCCATATACATTCTTCTGAAGAGAGGCCAGAGGAATCTTTGGAGACTATCCTTCCACATGAGAGGATTCTCGCCACGTCTTCTTTCAAGAATCTTGACAAGATGTTGCACTACCAGAGACGCATTCCCAAGGACTTGGTCGTTCCCGACAACAAACTCTTTGTACCTTCCAAATTTGTTCCAGAGGTCCTGTCTTGGGGTCACTCCTCTAAATCTGCAGGTCATACAGGTTTTAAGAAGACTACTGATCTCATGCGTCAGAATTTTTGGTGGCCAAGGATGTCTCAAGATATTCTGGAGTTTACCCGCGCCTGCCCCACGTGCGCTCAAAGCAGGACTCTCCGTCAAAAGCCTCAGGGTTTTCTGTTACCCCTTCCAGTTCCCGACTGCCCCTGGTCCCACATTTCGATGGACTTCATCGTGGAGTTGCCCAGGTCCAGAGGAATGAACACTATCTTGGTGGTCGTGGACAGGTTCTCGAAGATGTCCCATTTCATTCCACTTAAAGGATTACCCACCTCCCCCGCCCTTGCTGATATCTTTACGGAGCAGATTTTCCGGATTCATGGGATTCCTTTGTCCATTGTTTCTGACAGAGGTTCTCAGTTCGTATCCAAATTTTGGAGAGCTTTCACGAAGAGATTGGGCATCTCTTCTTCTTTCTCTTCCGCCTATCATCCTCAGTCCAATGGACAAACGGAGAGAATCAATCAATCCCTGGAGAAGTACCTGAGATGTTTCATATCCGATTTCCAGGATGATTGGGCCCAACTCCTCTCTTGGGCAGAGTATGCCGTCAATTCTGCCAAAAACGAGTCCACCCGGGAGTCGCCCTTCTTTATAAATTATGGGTTCCATCCTCCCTGTTTTTCCATCACCAACATCCTTTCTGGAGTACCAGCCGTAGATGAAAGCATTTCTTCCCTCCAAACCGCATGGTCCAGGATTCAGTCTACCCTTCTCAACTCCTCCCGCAGATCGAAACTACAGGAAGATCGTCGTCGTCGTTCGGCGCCCAGTTACAAACCAGGGGATTTGGTATGGCTCTCTTCTAAGAATATCCACCTCAAGGTACCATCTCCTAAACTGGCACCTAAGTTCCTGGGTCCTTTCCCTATTTGCGAACAAATCAATCCCGTGGCATTCCGGCTCCAACTACCACCCAGTATGAAGATTCCCAATGTCTTTCATGTGTCCCTCTTAAAACCATTTATCTCCAGTCCCTTCTTTCCGGATCAGACTCGTAAACCGGATCCCATTACTGTACAAAATAATGAGGAATATGAAGTTCACTCTATTTTGGATTCTCGCCTATCCAGTGATCAGCTCCAGTTCTTGGTGCAGTGGAAGGGCTTTGGCCCTGAAGAGAGATCCTGGGTACATTCAAAGGACATTCATGCCCCGGCCCTTCTTAAGTCCTTCAGGAAAAAGTTTCCAGAGAAACCGTTCTTGGACCATCCTGAGGCCGTTCCTGAAGAGGGGGGTACTGTCAGGAATCGGCATTCTCCACGCTCCCCACACAGAGCACCCCCTTCCCGCAGGGAGCCCCTGGACAAACAAAACAAACCTGCCTTACCTGCCTTCACGACTCGTCGCCCCTGCCGCCGTCGTGGGATCACTCCCCTCGGTGATTCCTCTGCTCAGCGCCGGGCGCGCCCACGCCCTCCTGCACGCACACCTGCATGCACACCTGCACCATCCACTGGCTCGGTTCACGCGCGTACACGAGTTATGGAGCACGCTCAGTCTGCACACACTTCTTCCCATCCCCCGGACCTCAGGCTCCGCCCCCGCACACTGCACAGGCATACTCAGGTTACCAACAAGACTCACCTGGCCTGTTATGCCTGCACCAATCTGCAGTGTCTCCCTGTAGCTCTTCCTGTCCCACCTCCGATCCTAATTGGACTTTCCTGCTTTATCTAGCTCCTCTCTGCTCTCAGTCTTTGCTCGACATAGTCTCTGTATGGAAGTACTTGTAGATTATCTCAGTGTTTTCACAGGTTCTGACGCGGCTTGTACGACTACCCCCTCTGGCTCTCGATCTCGGCACTCCTTGGACAACGCTCACTCTGGTAACCCCTTGAACACGGCTTGGACAACGACCTATCTCCACTGTCCACTCCCTGACTTCGGCGAGGCATCCTTCAATCTATCTCTACAACCGGTACTGGCAAGTATTGTCTACCTTACTACACCTGGCCTGGCAACGCTTCATACCACACTCCGGACATGCTCCCTTTGCTGCGGGTGCGTGTATTACCACTTCCCCCTTCAGCTCAGGGGACGGGTCTGGTCTGCGGGCAGCACCGGCGTAACATTTACCTCAGATTCTCAAGATGACTGGGCTAACTCTTACCTTGGGCAGAATTCGCCCACAATAATGCACGTAGCAGCTCTACTCTGGAGTCACAGTTCTTCGGGAATTATAGCTTCAATCCTTCAACTCTTCCTCTTGTTCTACCCACATCAGGGGTCTCAGCGGCGGATGACAGAATTAAGGACTTACAGGATCTATTGAGAAAGATTCAGGTCAAGGCAGGCGGTCAATAGGCAAAAGTATCAGGCAGATCGCCATCGCAGACCTGCTCTGGATCTTAAACCTGGCAACAAGGTCTGTTTGTCATCCAGGAACATCAGGCTGAAGGTACCCTCGATGAAGCTGGTGCCGAGATTTCTTGGACCCTTTGCGATTTACGAAAGGATCAATCCCGTGGCATATCGTCTTGTTCTTCTGCCTTCTATGAAGATTCTTTCTGTTTTTCACGTCTCCCTGCTCAAATCGGTGGTACAGAATGCCTTTTCAGTTTCGGTGGTTCCCACCTCTCCTCTCATGGTTCAAGGACAACCTGAATATGAGATCCAATCTATCCCTGACTCTAAGATCTCTAGAGGTTCGCTACACTATCTGGTACATTGGAGAGGTTTCGGCCTGGAGGAAAAGTCCTGGATTCCGAGCCACCAAGTTCACGCAGCCAAACTAGTTTGCATGTTCTATGATAAATTTCCGGAGGTCGCTCGTAAAGGAGGGGGTACTGTGAGGATTCGCCATCCTGGCGGTCACAGACCGTTTCCTCACCTCAACAAGCTGTCAAGGATGGGACTTCGGCTGAAGTGGATCCCAGTGGCAGGAACAGCAGGGAGCAAAGTCAGGAAACAAGCAGGGGTCCGAGGCAGGCGGCAGGTAGCGAAGTCAGGAAACAAGCAGGGGTCCGAGGCAGGCGGCAGGTAGCAAAGTCAGGAAACAAGCAGAGGTCGGCAACGAGGAAACTGGAACAGGAAGATAGCAATAGCTAGCACAGCAGTAAACACAGGAACCTTGCAGAAGCTAAGGTACCAGTATAAACAGGCAAAGAGGAACAGGAAAGGGAGGTTTATATAGGCAGGCTGGGAGGTGGAGCACAGGTGCAGAGGTGTCAGGTATCAGAGTCTGGAATGTTCCTTAGTTTAGCAGCAGCACTCCCGGTGGGCAAGTATAGGTACTGCAGGCTAGAACCAGACATTGAGAGTGGCAGTAGTCCCGGTGGCCAAGCATGGGAACAGCAGGCTAGAGAATATGACATTACTCCACCCTCCCAAGAGCGTTCTCTGGACGATCCTTGCTAGGCTTGTCTGGATATCTCCGGTGAAAAGCTTTGACTAGTCGCGGAGCATGTACAAAATCTTTGGGTTCCCAAGACCTTTCCTCTGGGCCATAGCCCCCCCAGTGAACCAGGTACTGTAGTTTCCCTCGGTGTAACCTGGAATCCAAAATTCTCTCCACAATGAATTCCTCTTCGTTATCCACGAGGACGGGTTCAGGGGGAGGAAGTCTCCGTCCAGGAAACAGATTCTCACGGAAAGGTTTCAGCAGAGAAGAATGAAACACAGGGTGTATTTTGATGGTCTCAGGAAGCTCTAATCTGAAGGACACTGGATTTATTAGTGCTGAGATGCAAAATGGCCCGATGTATTTTTGGCCCAATTTAATGGTTGGAACCTTTAGACGTTGATTTCTTGTAGAAAGCCAGACTTTATCCTCAACTTGAAATTCTGGGGAGGGTCTGCGGTGTTGTTCTGCTGCTCTTTTGTACTTTACTTGAGTCTCACGAAGTGTCTCTTTGAGGGTCTCCTGGATGTCTCGCAGAGTCTCCAGTTTCTCTGTAACTGCTGGAATGGGGCCCGAAGATGGAAAACGAGGAATAAAGGTTGGATGAAATCCATAATTTGAGAAAAAGGGGCTCTTCTGAGTCGAAGAATGATGTGAATTGTTGTATGAAAACTCAGCTAATGGTAGGAAATCAATCCAGTCATCCTGGAGATGACAAACAAAACATCGTAAGTATTGTTCCAATGTCTGATTGGTCCTTTCTGTCTGGCCATTGGATTGTGGATGATAGCCAGACGATAAATTTAAACGAATTCCTTTAGAGGAACAGAAGGTCCTCCAAAATTTTGAAGTGAATTGTACCCCTCTATCGGATATGATCTCATCAGGAGCCCCGTGAAGCCGAAACACCTCTTTCACAATCAACTTGGCTGTCTGGTCTGCAGAAGGAAGATTCAGTGCTGCAATGAAGTGAGCCATCTTTGTAAGTCAATCCACCACTACCAGGATGGTATTATGTCCACTTGATCGGGGCAGGTTAACAATAAAATCCATTGATATGGACCCCCAAGGACGAGTTGGAACCGGAAGTAAACCCACAGGTGATGCTCGAGGGGTCTTGGTCCTAGCACAAGTCTCACAGGAGAGGACATAGTCTTTAACATCTTGTGCTAATTTAGGCCACCAAAAAGAGCGAGACAACAGTTCCTGTGTCTTGAGGACACCTGGGTGACCAGCGGGTCGGGAGTCGTGCATTAATTGGAGCACCTCTAATTTTACCTCCTTAGGCACGAACAGACGATCCTTATAGTTCCAGAGACCATCACATAGAAATAGTTCTGCTTCCGGAGGAGGGTTTTTAAGAAAAGAGTCATTTGAGTAGGCTCCCTTTATTCGTGTGAGGAGATCGGCGGAGAATGTGATGCCCAAAAAATTTCTTTTTGGAAGAATAGTTTCTTCTTGCTCTTTGTCTGAACTAGGATTAGGAAAGGACCATGACAAGGCGTCGGATTTTCCATTCTTGGAGCCAGGGCGGTAGGAGATGTGGAACTGAAATCTTGCAAAGAAGAGAGCCCACCTGACTTGTCGCGCAGACAGTCTTTTTGCGGATCGAATTAATTCTAAGTTCCTGTGATCCGTAAAGACCGTAATTGGGTGATTGGCCCCCTCCAGTAGATGTCTCCACTCAGAGAATGCAGCTTTTATAGCCAAGAGTTCTTTGTTTCCGATGTCATAATTTCGTTCAGCTGTTGACATTTGGTATGAATAAAAGGCACATGGATGAAGGAGCATCTCTGGTCCAATTCTTTGTGACAGAATGGCACCAACAGCAGAGTCGGATGCATCCACTTCCAAGATGAATGGTAATTCTGGATTTGGATGGATGAGGATAGGGGCAGATGTGAAGAGTGACTTCAATTGTTCGAATGCCGCATCCACTTTAGGAGACCATTTGAAGGGGAATTCCTTCCGTGTGAGTTGGGTGATTGGGGCAATAATGCCAGAGAAATTTTTAATAAAACGTCTATAGAAATTGGCAAAACCCACAAATCTCTGAATGTCCTTTTCATTCCGAGGGATTGGCCATTCCACCACGGCTTGAATCTTGCCTGGGTCCATACTCAAACCCTCGGGAGAGATGATGTAACCGAGAAATTGCATGCTGGTTTTTTCGAATTCGCATTTTTCTAACTTATGTATAATTTGTTCTTACGGAGACGCTCAAGGACAATTCGGACATGTCTCTGGTGATCCATGATGTTATCTGAGAAGACTATGATGTCATCCAGGTATGCCACTACGAATTGGTCCAATAACTCTCGGAGGACATCATTGATTAAATGCTGGAAGGTAGCAGGGGCATTACAGAGTGCGAAAGGCATCACCAGATATTCATAGTGCCCATAACGGGTTCGGAAGGCTGTTTTCCATTCGTCACCGGGTCGAATGCGGACCAAATTATACGCTCCTCTGAGATCTAATTTGGTACAGATTTTGGCTGCCCGAATTCTTTCCAATAGTTCAGGAATCAGAGGTAATGGGTACCTGTTCTTCACCGTTATCTTATTTAGTTCCCGATAGTCAATGCAGGGGTGTAGAGAACCGTCTTTCTTTCCCACAAAGAAGAGCGCAGCGCCTGCTGGAGAAGTAGAGGGTCGGATAAAACCCTTTGATAGGTTATCCTGTAGGTAGTCATTGAGGACCTTCAATTCCAGTTCTGAGAGGGAATAAATTCTTCCAAACGGAATAGCAGCACCCGGTAATAATTCAATGGGACAGTCATAAGAGCGATGTGGGGGAAGCGTATCCGCGTTCTTCTTGATACACACATCTAAAAACTCAGAGTAAGGAGCCGGCAGAAGATTTTCTTGAGACGAGGAAATCTTATGTATTCCTACACACTCTGGTATAGGAGTTTTAGGTAGACAGGCTAGCTGACAGTGCTCCAAGGGAAACGTGAGTGTCTTGGTCTTCCAGTCGATTAGTGGGTTATGGATCATGAGCCAATGAATTCCCAGAATCACTGGAAACAAAGGTGATGGAATGAGACCAAATGAAATCTTCTCCTGGTGATTGGGCTCCATGATTAGTGTTAAGTTGCTGGTTTCATGGGTAACTGGTCCAGAGCTCAAGGGAGAATATGTCCATAAAAATATAAAAATAAATAAAATTCCCTGCTGCCCCTGAGTCGACCATTACTGTGGTTGAAAAACGATATGTTCCTTCCTCGATGATAATAGGAGGTGAGGGTGTAGCGAAGGAGGGTTATCTTTCCTTTGAGAAGCAGAGAGAACAGTTTTTGAAATAGCGTGCAGCTGATTTCTTCTAGGGCTCTGGAAAGAAGACCGCCTGGACTTGTTTGGGCAATCAGCGAGATAGTGCCCATCATTTCCGCAATATAAACAGAGATCTTCTGTTCGGCGTCTATTCCTTTCCCCCGGTTGAGATGGGTCCCCGCAGTGTATTTACTTTGCATCGGCTCCTCCTCAGTCTCCCTGGAACGTCTTGGGGTACTGACATCTCTAAACCCGGGGTTGCTTGGCATGAACCCCTGTCTCTACAATCGTCTTTCCGTAAGCCTACGATCAATTTGGATGCATAAACGGACAAAGTCCTGAAATCTCTCTGGGGTCTCCACCCGGGCTAGTTCGTCTTTAACTTGCTCCGAGAGACCCTGCCGAAAATGATATTTCTGCGCGGCCTCATTCCACTCAGTATCGTTAACCCATCTGCGGAATTCAGCGGCGTATTCAGCTGCCGAGCGTCTTCCTTGACGAAGATTGTTCAGAGTTGTCTCAGCGGTTGCACTACGATTTGGGTCATCAAAAATAAGACTCATGGCATCGATGAACTCCTCCAGGTCCCTTAGTAGTGGGCTATCCTGTTCTAACATAGGGGAGACCCAAGCAAGGGCCTCATCCTTGAGCAGGGTTATGATCAGTCCAACCTGGGCTTCGTTGGTATTATAGATGGTAGGCTTGAACATCTGTCTGCATTGATTAAGGAAATCCCGAAAAGATTGTCTTTTCCCTCCAAATTTTTCCGGAAGGGTTACACGGGGCGCGGTTTGCACAGTCAGAGTTTTTTGAACAGATGCGGTGATTAAAGCTGCACGTAGTTCATGGTTTTCAGCTTCTGCGGCGGCAGCTCGTTCCTCTGAGCGGAGGGCACATCCTTCCACGCGGACGACACATTCTTCCCAGCGGGCATCACGTTCTACCTGGCGGGCATCCCGTTCTTTCCGGAGGGTATCCTCCACGTGACCAAGACGTTTGATAAGGTGTCCTTGTTGTTCTTGGAAACCAACCATGATACATTGTAAGTCCTGCAGTGTCCGAGCATGGGCCAGGTCTGTTCCGGCAGAATCCATGGTAGGGCCTGTTTATTCTGTCAAGGATTGGACTTCGGCTGAAGTGGATCCCAGTGGCAGGAACAGCAGGGAGCGAAGTCAGGAAACAAGCAGGGGTCCGAGGCAGGCGGCAGGTAGCGAAGTCAGGAAACAAGCAGAGGTCGGCAACGAGGAAACTGGAACAGGAAGATAGCAATAGCTAGCACAGCAGTAAACACAGGAACCTTGCAGAAGCTAAGGTACCAGTATAAACAGGCAAAGAGGAACAGGAAAGGGAAGTTTATATAGGCAGGCTGGGAGGTGGAGCACAGGTGCAGAGGTGTCAGGTATCAGAGTCTGGAATGTTCCTTAGTTTAGCAGCAGCACTCCCGGTGGGCAAGTATAGGTACTGCAGGCTAGAACCAGACATTGAGAGTGGCAGCAGTCCCAGTGGCCAAGCATGGGAACAGCAGGCTAGTGAATATGACACAAGCCTTCCGTGATGGATACCCAGCATGCACAGTTTCATGGTCCCAGTACGCGCTCGCAGACCTGATGCATTGTGTACAACCACCCGCGGATTCAGACCCTGCCCCCATCACTGTCACACGACATGGATGTTCGGCCAGCATCACTGCTGACAAGCGAGTCAGGCCCCGCCCTCTGACTTCCGTGATGCACGTGGGTCATTGCGCAACTGGACCCGCCCCCTCTGGTCCCAGGAATTGGCGTGGGAGTGATGCACGCTCTATTCTCCGCCTCCTGGCCTCCGTGACCGCTAATTTAATGAAGGGGTTAAACCCCCCGCCCCGTGACATCACGAGACGAGCGCCAGCACACACCACGGGGAGCAGTGAGATCGCATACCCTGCAGTGTAGTGTGGAGGGGTGTTGGGAATGCTGATATACCATCCACGGCTCTAAGGGAGGTCCCTGCATGATGCGGACGGAATTCTAGTGATGTTTTTACAATCACTGGTTATGTGAGTATTTTATTGGCTGTTATTTGTTTTTTAATAAATTGTTCGTGCATTCTACACTATTTTGTGCATTGCATCTCCTTATGTGATCAACTCAAAGCATTGGGGGATACTTCTGATCATCATTGGATTGCAGAAGGGAGTCAGCTACACGTGGGGTTCGTGGCAACAACATAGAAATGGTTCAAGCACAAATTCTCTCCACTGCACCTATACAAGAGACTGATATGTAACTAGGCATTATTCCTGTCCGTTGGGGTGGTTCCGAATTCTGAGGTACTGCGCAATGGTGTGCTTTGTCTATTTCCCATAGGAGGAACCGTCAGGATCTCTTCCACATTTCCACCAGCTTGTATTCCAGGGGAGGATCCCCTAAAGGATTTAAATCACCCTATGGACTTTGTGTCTCTTACAGAGTGTTTTTAAAGCGCCAGGTATCTCTGTTTTGTTTGCTATTCTGTTTTATGTAGCCTAAAGATAACACACTAACAGCACGCTCCTCTGACGCGTTTTGTGCCGAAGGCACTTTGTCAAAGTGCCTTTGGCACGAAACGCATCAGAGGAGCGTGCTCTTGGTGTGTTATCTTTAGGCTATATGCCTGATTAAATTTTCATTACTTTTAACCCGCCTTCAGTCTGGATTTTTTTGCAGTGCTCACCCCATTTACCTATCACTATCCTTACATATTGTGGGAACGACGCACCCCTTTGGAACCGATTTATTCAAGACATACCATCTACATCAGTGAGTACATCTCCATTACTATTGCTGTTTAGTGGCCAGTGTGGGACATTATTTTGGTAGTGGAGGATTACATAGGAGGAGGGTAAGGGATTGCAACACATCAGGTGGGTGCTTTATTACATCAGCATTTATAAAATTTCCCCTGTTCCCCCCTCCTCCATCCCCATTTATTCTGCCACATGTTTGGACACATTATTATGGAGCCACGGTACAGCTGTACATAGTTTATCAGTATATCCGTTCCTTCTTTGTATACTATTATGGACTTGGGTCGTATTATACGAAGGAATATTGGTAGCACCCCGGGGAGTTCTATCCCATCTGTGAACATTAAAATGAGTTAAATACAACCTCAGATGAACAACAACACATGACGTGTTACATCGTGTCATGATTTATTTAACAAAAATAAAGCCAAAATGGAGAAGCCACGTGTGAAAAACCAAGTACACCTTATGATTCAATAGCTTGTAGAACCATCTTTAGCAGCAATAACTTGAAGTAATCGTTTTCTGTATGATTTTATCAGTCTCTCACATCATTGTGGAGGAATTTTGGCCCACTCTTCTTTACAACGTTGCTTCAGTCTCGTCTTTGTAGATTATATATTCAGGGAGATAAGGGTGGGCATGATGCATGTATAAAATGTTTAGAGGAATGTCACCCACTTTATTTCCCTTCAGCTTTACAATGCTTCTCTGAATTATTTATAGATACTAGGAAACAGCATCCTAGAGCACCGTGCTCAGCTGTAGGAAATCACTAGATATCAATCTAGTATGAAGCCTCTGAATGAGGAAGACAGGGAAACACCACTCTCTGCAAATACATGTGTAGTCTGTGTCTCATAGCATATCTCCTAATATGTGGGGAACCTGTGCTGTACGGTGAGTGTCAGTAACAAATCTCTGACCTCCCAATAACACAATAAATAACGTCCCCCTGGAGAAAAAGACACCAATAAGGTATGACACCCAGCCCATAATGAATGGACTGGGGTACTAACAGTTGAGCGTTAACCTGTTTGGGTGAATCCCATGGCGTGCATCACGTAGAGATGAACAGCAGAAGTATCCTCACGGGATAAACGGAGCACAGCAAGTTAATAATGAGGGGGCTAGTTACCGGTAAATAAAAGTCCTTTAATCCATGGTAGACATCATGGCACGGGATAAGTAAAAACCTCGAACGCGTTTCGAGCCGTCGCCCTTTGTCAACGAGAATGTTTCACAGACTGCGGCTGCCGCAGCTGATATAAGAGTTCCCCTGCCTCCAGCTGATTAGTGATGTATAAGACCAATGGCGCGAAATCGTCAAGGTACGATCTGATTGGCCCAAGCCCTGGACCAATGAGATCGCTGAGCTGGAAATGGAATGCTAGTGCCGAGGAGGGGGGGGGGAACATCATACACCAGATGCGCAGCATGTGTATGTTGAAATACATCAGCATACACTAAAGGAAACCATGAAATGTTAAAAACAAAAACATAAGAACATGTTAAAAACAATCTTATACGCTGACGTGGTGGAATGGAGGACATGAATATTCACAGTATATGTATGCATACATTATAATCCAAGATGTAAAATGCATATAAATACATAGGGATAATAGAAAAATACATTCCTTAAAGACATATAACTAGATCATGAAAAATAATATTTGTATAGCACTAGGCAATAGTCAGGAATGTATGAGCATATTAAGAGTTGAGCATAACTCATTTGTATAGGTAAGAGTGATAATGCAGAGATATACATGTTTGAGTACAGGAGAATATATAACAAAAATAAGTATATCATATTCTAAGCAATATATAACAGAGTAAGAAAGGGGAGGGGGGAGGGGGGGAAAGGAAGGAGGGGGAGGGGAGGGGAAAGGGGGGGGGGGGGCGGGGGGAGGAAGGGGGGGGAGTGGAAAGGGGGGGTGGAGGGCAAGAAGGGGGGAGGGGGGGGAAGGAGACATTCTAATGCAATACATATCATATGGAATTTATTTAAGGAAATGTTTGAGTTCCCAGTCGATATTCATACCCTTGGGCATCAAAGTCCCAAGGGTATAAATCCAATGCATCTCCCGACAGTTGAGAAGAGATTCTCTATCTCCACCTCTCGGATGTATTGCTATATGTTCAATGGCGCTAAATGTAAGTTGATCTATTGAGCCCATTGAGCATTGATAGAAATGTCTTGCGACTGGAAATTTATCATCCTTATTCCTAATGGTTCTGATATGTTCACTAATTCTTATTTTCAAAGGTCTAATCGTTCTTCCTATATAGCTTCAACCACATGCACATCTCAGAATATATACCACATATTTTGTATTACACGTGAGAAAGGAATTGATCCTATGCTTTTGGCCTGTGTGTATACTTTTAATAGATTTGATAGGTAGGGCATATTTACAAAAGTTGCAGGATCCACATTTGTAGAACCCATTGGGAATAGTACTTCTGGTGGATTTTTTGGTTCTATACATACTAGGTGAGAGATGGGTACCCAGTGTCTTTGCTTTTCTATACACTATTCTAGGATTGGATTTGGTGTATTTGTCCAGATCTTTATCCAATCTGAGTACCTCCCAGTGTTTATTCAGAATAGACTTAATGATACCAGCTTGTCTGGAATAAGTAGTAATAAAGAGAGGTGCCTCTTTTTCATAATTCCCATGTCTTTGTTCAACTGGCTCATTCCTTCTAGATCTATCTAAGAGATCTGCCCTTTTGAGCTTTTTCACATTGTTGAGTGCACTCTCCAGAACACTGTCTGAGTATCCACAAGCTTTAAATCTCAATCTGAGATTTTCAGCTTGAACATCAAAGGATTCTTCAGTAGAACAAATCCTTCTCAGTCGTAAAAATTGACTTTTGGGGATACCATTGAGCAGTGGTCTCGGGTGTGCACTATTAGCTCTCAATAGGGAGTTGCGAGAGTTCTCCTTTCTATATATGTCTGTTTGTATTAGTAGATTAGTGTCCACATATAGATGCAGATCCAAATAATCAATATGGTGATCATGTATTGTGTGAGTAAATTTAAGATTACAGTCATTGGCATTAATATAATCTAAAAATGATAGAAGTGTCTGTGAGTCCCCACACCAAATCAAAAGTAAGTCATTGATGTAGCGACGATAAAATTTAATGTATTGTCTGTAAGGATTATTGTCACCGAAAATGTGATGAGTCTCCCATAAGCCCATAAACAAATTAGCATATGAAGGTGCAAATGATTTGCCCATAGCCGTCCCCTGTGTCTGTAAAAAATATTGATCATCAAAAGTGAAATAATTATGTTGCAATAGAAACATAACGCAATCCAAAATGAAGGTGATTTGTGCCAAGTGAAGATTAGATAAATTAAGAAAGTGACTAACTACTTTAATACCCATAGAGTGTTCAATAATGGTATAGAGTGAGGTCACATCTAGTGTGACCCATATATACGAGTGACACCATGTGATTTGCCCAATGTCTGTAAGTAAATCAAAGGAATCCCTCAAAAAAGAGGGAAGTTTTTTAACCAACGGTTGCAAAAATAAATCCACGTACCTAGATACACCATCTCCCAAAGATCCAATGCTAGAAATGATCGGTCTGCCTGGAGGGCATATAAGTGACTTATGAATCTTTGGGAGATGGTTAAAAATAGGTACCGTGGGAAAAGGATTGAAGAGAAAATCTGCTTCCTGCTTGGATAAAACCCGCAACTCCCTACCTAGATCTATAAATTTCCCAATCTCTTTAAGATACATTTGTGTGGGGTCTGTGGTGAGTTTGCAATAAGCCTCGATGTTATTGAGCTGTCTTAGGGCCTCCGTATGGTACATTTCAGAACTCAAGACCACTACCACTCCCCCTTTGTCTGCATTCTTTATTAATATATCACTTCTTTTCTTTAAGATAGACAAATGCTGATGTTCCTCTTTTGACAAATTATTGTATTCTGAGGTTGAGAAATTATAGCCATTAGCCGAAAGCTGCAGATCTCTTTCCACTAATCTCTCATACGTCTCCAGATGTGGACATTTAGAAAATGCCGGACAGAATATGAATTTATTTTTAAGGGATGTGTGTTTCGTGTTTGTCAGAAATAAAAATTGTTCTGCAACCCCTATATTCTGCATATCAGTATTGTCTTGCTCAGTGTATAGATCCTCCATATCTTGTATTGCAGTATATTCTCTAAAGGACAGCCTGCCGTCGGCGAGATCATCCGCCGGAGGACTCAGATCCGTACCATCTGGGGCATCCACCGGAGGAGCAACACCCACCACAGGCTGCCTATAGTGGAAAAACTTCTTTAATGATAATTTACGAATATATTTCTGCAAGTCTATCACCGTATTGAACAGATCAAAATTGTCCTGGATAGCAAAATTAAGACCTTTGTTAAGAATGTTCAATTCCCCCTCTGTCAAGTCAATCCCTGAGATATTCACAACATTATTCTCCATAATCAAATGATCCATTTTCCTCTTCTTTATTGGCCCTTCTTTTGGGCTAGCGCCGCGTCGATTTAGGGAGTTTTTTGACTCCTTAAGATCCCGTAGATCATACGAAGTTGATGCTGCCCCCTGATGACGTGGAGGATCTTTTCTGTGTCTGTCTTCTGAATCTGTGCGATCACTGTATCTGTCAGTTTCTTCATCTGTGGTAAAAGAGACCGCTGAGGTGCGGTTTTCCAAATCTGAAACATCAGACATACTTGAAGTTCCTGATGTTCTTTTCTTCAGGATTGATTTTTTTAGGGTTGACTTCCTAGGATATGATGGTCTCCTGTAAGTATCTTTTTTCTGTGTATGATCTTGTTGGTAACTCATCCTCAGTGGAGGTGGTTTTTGCCAAACATAGATTTGGTTCTTCTCGTAGTCAATCCTGTCTCTGTCAAATTTTATCTGTTTCTTTGTCATTATTGTTTCCTCAATATCATTAACAGATTTGGAGAGATTTTTGTCAAAGATATCAAAATTGTCCATGTCTCTATATGTTTTTAGATTGGATTGTAAATCTTTAATTGTTTTCTTAACTATATTTTTTTCTTGGATTTTGGTTTTAATAAGGAGCTCAATAAGTTTTTCTGAGCATTCATTCAAAATATGAACCCATTCATTTTCGAATTCTTTTGAGGGGAAACCAAAAGATGGTGTTTTCTTGATACGTAGCCCTCTGGGTATTCTTTTGACAACTAAGTAATTGTCCAAAGTTGTGATGTCCCACCCATTCCTTTAGTGTATGCTGATATATTTCAACATACACATGCTGCGCATCTGGTGTATGACGTTCCCCCCCCTCCTCGGCACTAGCGTTCCATTTCCAGGTCAGCGATCTCATTGGTCCAGGGCTTGGGCCAATCAGATCGTACCTTGACGATTTCGCGCCATTGGTCTTATACGTCACTAATCAGCTGGAGGCAGGGGAACTCTTATATCAGCTGCGGCAGCCGCAGTCTGTGAAACATTCTCATTGACAAAGGGCGACGGCTCGAAACGCGTTCGAGGTTTTTACTTATCCCGTGCCATGATGTCTACCATGGATTAAAGGACTTTTATTTACCGGTAACTAGCCCCCTCATTTTTCACTTGCTCTGCTCCATTTTTCCCGTGAGGATACTTCTGCTTCTCTGAATTATGAGTATGCAGACTGAGTCAATAGAGAGACCATTTCTAAATATCACCACAGAGCAATAAAGACTTTAGAAAAATAAATCAAAAGTGCATGTATTCCTCTAAGTGTGGCCACACTCCATACATAAGGAAAAAAAAATAGAAAAGTGAATAATAAACTGAAAACATAGGCTCACGGTCTTGACATCAGGTAAAATGAACATGAAGCATAATTGCAGTGAAAAATTAATCGCCTTTAATTTCCAAAGTGTAGGCAAAAATAAGAACAATGCCATTTCAGGCATACAAGGTCTTTCAGCAGGTAGGTACGCCTACCTGATGAAAGTCCACATGGGCCTGGAACATGGTGTATGCTGACTGTCCTTCTCAACATTCTGGCTGGACATCCCTGCAGTTTGGCTCAACTTCCAGGAATTGACACACCTGTCTGACCTCTGTAGTCCACATCCCTGCAAAATGTTTGATCTAGTTACCCAATTTATGTAATTTATGATGGTAGAGTACAATGTGACAAGGCCATACAACATTACACGTGATAATCAGCATTAAATTTATAATGTTTCCATGCACAGGTACAACTACTAAAATTATATTTACCTTATAATTAAAATAACTAAATTGTACTATTTTACCTCACTTTATAAATATTTCTTATTCAACATTCACTGTCTACAGTAGGTAACATTTTGTATTGGGGCAAAAAAAAAGGCATGGTGGGGGCGAGGGTTTATTATTTGGATAATGTGAGGCTGTGTAGAATGTTAAGTTGATGGTGCATAGCACATAGTTAAAGATGCCTGCTGTGTCATTAAAGTAATGCCTTCTTTAGTCAATACTGATTAATTTGTAACACATACTGGAGCTTTATTCCCTCCCCCACACAAACACAATAGTAAGTCAATTTAATGTTTCCAAGACATTTAACATACGTAAGTGTTTTAATGGCCATAATGTTAAAGAGGGGATATTATATTTTAGAATTTTCATGATGGAGGGTGAGGGGTTAGATTGGAAGGTGTTTTGCTATATACTGATGTAGCCAGGCCTGGTTTCACTGGCTACCAGTCTGCCCTTCCCCTTGCTGTAAGTCCTAGTAAGAGCAACCCTGCTAATCATGTGTTTTCCCAACACCCTGCAGCTTCAGTGAGTCATAGGGGAGGTGGTGCAACTAGGCCTTGTGTCCAATCAGGGACTCATGACTGGTTCCTGCTTTTCCTGTACTTAAGGAGCTGAACTTCCTGATTAAGTCTGTTTGCCTCTAGCTTTGAAAGAGGCCAGTGTACCCAAATCAGCTGTGCAGAGCTCTGCCAATTTGTGGGCCCTCCCTTAGGGGAGCGGCAGGAGACTATTCCTCTTACTCTACCAGAGAGTACAAGAAGAGCCTAGACTGCTTCTGGTGCCCTTGGCTGGGAGTGCAGGTCCAGGGACATCCTGAGGGTGACGGCCCTAAGCTCTACTGAAGGTTGCTGTGTATGCTGTGTGAAACCTGCAGGGTACAATAAAATGTTTCTGTTTCACTATACCTTCTGGACAGAAAATACACTTGCCTAAACAAGTGAAAAAGACCCCTATACGACTTGCACTCATGAAATAATAGTAAGATATATTCATAATAAAACTTAACCTTTATTGGTATATGAAATAATAAGTGAGTATACACTTTAAAAAGCAAACACACAACACTAATAGTTAAAACAAGTATTAAACAAACCACCTCCCAATCAGATAACACACTGATAGGGGTGGTAAACAGAGGGACTATTGAGGACTGGCACCTTGAAATAATCTAGTATTAGTACAAACGGTGCCTCAGGGTGGTAATTATATATATATATATATAGGTATGGAAAAGTGTGGTATGTGTATGTAATGTATAATTTATATAACAGTCTCACACCTTCCAAACCACTCCTGATAGGATTGTCACTCATTAAGGTATCCAACACAAGCTGCAAAGACAAACAGCAGAGGAAGTAATTGCAAAGAGCCCTTGCTGATAAGTGATGGTATGGAACAATATTCCAATCGAGTGTACTAAGTGCAGCCTGATCAAGTGAATACTAAGGGCTAAATATTGCCAAATTCATAGTATTTACACTCTATTCACGAGAGATGACAAAAACGAATAGTCCTTGTAAGCAACGCAAGTAAAATTCAAATAGTCTCCAAAAAATGGGCTACAGTGTAGCTAGGATTATGTAACTGTTGAATGGAGAACCCTGGATTCATTGTATAAATTTCTCGCAGACAGAGTATCCATTCAAACAGACTGACAGTGGTATATAGTAGCATCAAAATACCACAGTCCAATGAGAGCAGTGTGCGGTGAAATAAACTGCTGCTCAGTTACTCTATGAAGGAAGCGGTTGCATAATAGTAGTAATAACTTATTCGTTAGTATGCGGTAAATAAAGATTGTATACTATAATATATCCCCAACGAATAGTGTGCAGACATGTAAACCTGTAACTCTGGTCAGTATTGTATAAGTAGCCAATCTAGATGATCTGAAGCCAATGATCGTATTCGGCAGCTGTTTCTGGTAATATCAGTCTATGGTAAAATTTACATAAGTGGCTGCCACATAATACAGACAGATTCCAGCTCCGATGAGTGTGCACGCTACAGAAACCCACCCGGCGTGGTGTAATCATGAACACCACAGAACGTGAACTGCCGGGTGGGGTAAGCTGACCAGGTACCTAACATATAAAACGGCAACTCTCTGCAATGAAAGTACAGAGGGAGGCTGCCTAATAGTGTCTGCACGCCGCCGCACTGACACGTGGGATGACGTCACAGAGTAGCGCCCACCACCAGAGTAGCGCCCACCCTAGAAGCCTGTTCTGACATCCCCTACCACCATGCAGGAGACTCAGATCTACTGAGCCAGCAGGTATGCACCACCACACTCCATGTAGCAGTCAAATCTCCAAGAGGGGGGGGGGGTGAATATAGGCTACATTTGAAGGCGCTCCTGAGATGATCAGGACAGGCTTTCAGCAAATGCAGAGAGGGGCCAGGGCCCCTGATTGTACAATGCCAGGGACCCTTGTGCACCCCTAGTTCAGTTGGGAACAGTGGGGCCAGAGGTAAACACAATTGTGGTGGGAAGTCCCTGGGCACCTAGCACACAGAGTGTGCGGGGAAAGGAGGAATCCCCACTGGCCTAGCCCAGTGAGGGATACGTAAATCCAAAATTCTTTCCTTCAATGGATGTTTTTTGGGCTCCCCCTGGTGACGTTTAGCATCAGGGTGCGTGTAGACCCTTCACTCTATGTTCTATATTGGGGGCTCCCAACAGGGATGTGTGTCCTGGGAGCATGTACCCCAATAGATGAGAGCTGCCATTAAAGGATCCCCTGTTGCAGTAATTGCCGAGATTAGGGCCCTGGTAGCATCCTGACCCTCCCTGCGGTACAGTGTGCAGAGGGAGGGTTGCATTGGCTATTATGGCCTATCGTAACGTGACTCCCCACATTCCATGTTATGTTCTGTTTTGGGGGCTCTCAGAAGGGACGCTGGTCCTGGGAGCGTGTACCCCAATTTGTCACTACCCATAGGGACAGGCTCTGTTGTATATAGCAGAGATCCTGTGCACCTCCTGGAGATCTAAAATGGCAGTGTAGTGTATTTAGGGAGCGCCCCAGTTCAAACATGATCTAAAATGGCAGCCTGGCAAGGGAGTGCAGACTTTGTGATCTAAAATGGCATTTCCCGCCAAGTCTATGTGGTGCATGTGCTGCTTGCAAACAGGTTGCATGAGAATTGTTCGCAGAAATCTGTCCGGGTTTGGCACGAAAGCCAGAGCCCCGCCCCTGCGATGTGAGTGGCTAAACGTCGAGCCAGAGACAACTCTTGCTTCTGTGTGCCCCTCCTCTAAACTCCACCAGAGGGAGGGGGCACAGTGATCACCAATCAGAGCGATCCATCTACGCTGAGGGAGGAGCCGGATGTGAGCTGCCGCACCCTCAGTTCCTCGGATCTGGCGACCAAGAAAGAGCTCTTTGTCAAGCGCTTAACCTTCTAGTCGCTCAAATCAAAAGCAGCATGGCTGATTGTCGATTGACCCCCTACCAACTCCTAGGAGGTTTCCTGGTTGTTGAGATAGCGGGTCGAGAGTTCCTGTGGTGCCTGTGCTCTAAATGCAGGACACCCAGAGGCGAGCTCAGTACCACAGCTAGTTGCATGCAGTGCGGTACCTTCTACCTATGGCCAGTGTTGCTGCTCATCACAGTCAGTGTCCAGCCGAAAGGCTCCACAACTACACTGATCGAAGTGGACAGCCTCGACGCTGTAACCACCCAGGGTCCGTGGCCCAGGGAGAGTTGGGTGCACCTCCACGTGTGGTGCAGAAGCGGGACTGCTTCCTGCCAATAGCCAACCGTGACTGCGAGGTGCCCCAATGTCGTTCCCCTGCTGTGGTGTCCCTGCCCCTAACTTTGGATGATGATCACGACAGCCTTGCATCGGTGATAACACGCCAACCGCCGTACCACTCCAGCGGTGCTGTGAAGAGAGAGTCACCTACCTGTGACGCCGATAGGGCGAGTCCAGAGGTCCCAAGACAGCAAGCGCTGGTGCAGCCTAAACCGCGGATAAGCCTCATGGTCCTGGAGGCTCCCAGTTCTGTCGAGGAGGTACCTGCGGCTGCTCCAGATGACCGGAAGACCATCGTGAGCCAACGGAGTGGTGGGGAACCATCCCCTTTCTTTCTGCAGGCTTCTACGGAGGAATCCAGGGACGAGGCCCAGTCCGGCGCCAACTTCGTGTAAAGGAACACGCCGAGTTTGCAGTGCCACACCCAGCGAATGACGTGTTTCCGGTGCGGGACCTGGACTTGTACCGGTACTCCGCGTCGTCTCCTGCCGATGACGTAACTTCCATGTCAACCGCCGAAACGGACAGGGACTATGCTGCGACCGCTCCGCTAAGTACTACCCTCTCTAGGGAGGACACAGAACTTTATATGCAGGCGGTTACGGGCCGAGGGAAGAGAAGGTCTATAGAACCGGACTCCAAAAAGACTCCCATTGGTCGCGGCATAGCCCGAATCAAGAATTTTGCCCCGGACTATACTGCTTCCCAGGCCCCAACCCAGAGTACCATTCCCCCTGTCCCATCTAGTTTGGGTCCCACGCTAGCTACCATGTGTCAGAGGGTAATAAAAAGAAGAAAGATCCCACACTATCCACGGACTGGCGGGATTGGATAACATCAGATGAGGGGTCTGATGGGGAGATTCCTGTGTCAAGTAAGGTTCCTGTTTATTAAAGAAAGAGCAGTTCCCGCTCTGCTTGTAAATGTGAGTGGTGCTCCTAGAAATAGGGAACTAAATCGGCAAGGAAATACAGTAAAGAGTATTTCTCAGAAGGTGCACTCAACCTCAATGAAAAAAGGAGCTCAACGTGTGAGTCAATAGAAAGGGATGGTTGCCCATCCCCACTAATACAAAAATATGATATATTGCCCCCATGCATGGTATTTATATGTCTAGCTACAGGGGTGTCATATAGATTTTTTACAGTGCTGACATGTTCAAGGATTCGTCTCCTGAACTCCCTTATAGTTTTGCTGACATATTTAGCTCCACATCGGCATGTCGCCAAATATATGACCCCTGTCGATTTACAGTTGGTAAATCTGTTGATTTGATATGTTTTTGAGTTGTTCCAATTATGGAAACTTGTGGATGAATTCATCAAGGGTCATGCCTTACAGGCACCACAGCGGTATGTTCCCACTGGTTTAGAGCCGAGCCATGTGTCTCTTTTTGTACCCTGGAAGTGGCTGTGTGTTAAAGTGTCTGCCAAGTTTTGAGGGCGTCTGTATGTTATAGATGGGCTATTTGTGAGTGATTCTTGTAAGTCTTTGCCATTTAACAAAATGTGCCATTGTGTATTCAATACTGATCTTATTTCTCGCCATTGCTTGTTGTATGTTCCTATTACTCTTATAGGGTTATTGCCAATGTTTTGATCTTTTTTATCATACAACAAGCTATTGCGATCAGTGTTCTTGGCCCTTTTTATATGCCGTCTCTATACTTTTACGGCTGTAGCCCCTTTGATTAAATTTGTGACACATTATTGATGCTTGTTCTTCAAAGCTTTCCATTGTTGAACAATTGCGTCTGGCCCTTAAAAATTGACCAGTGGGAATTCCCTGTATTAGTGGTTTTGGGTGGTGGCTACTGGCAAGGAGAAGGTTGTTTGTTGCGGTCTTCTTTTTGTGAACCGTTGTTTGGATGAGTCCATTCATATCCTTAGAAATGACCAAATCCAGAATTACAATTTGGTCAGGATTAATTTCACTTGTCAGTTTTAGGTTAAAGGTGTTGCCATTTAGTACTGCCACAAATGCATAAAACTCCGAAATGGTGCCAATCCACAACACCAGCACATCATCTATGTAGCGTGACCATAGCTCTATGTGTGGAGTGACATTTCTTGGCAAAATACATGAACCTCTTCCCACCACCCTAAATAGATGTTTGCATATTTGGGTGCACATGTGGTGCCCATGGCCGTCCCTTGTAGTTTATAGTAATATTAATCGTGAAAAAGGAAGTAATTCTGTGACAAAACATATTGGAGAAGATCCATGATAAAATCATTGGGATTAACCACATCCAAACCCCTTGTTTGTAAGAAATAGTATACTGAGGCTAGGCCAACTGGATGTTGTATGCTAGTATATAGCGATTCCACACCTAGGGATGCCAGAAATGTTTGTGGATGGATTTGAATACCAACAAGTTTTTTAAGAATTTCTGTGGTATCCCTTGTGTAGGACGGGGGACTAGTCACAAATTCCCTCAGAACTTTATCTAAATAGATACTTCCATGTTCTGAGAGGGAGTCAATCCCTGACACTATCGGCCTTCCTGGTGGGGTTTTTGTATTATGTAGTTTGGGAATGCTATAAAATGTGGCTATCTTTGGTCTTTTTACCAATATGTATTGATACTCCTTCTCAGTTATCCCTTTGTGGGATAAACCTTTATTCAAAATTGTTTGTAATTCTTTGAGATACATTTTGGTCGGATCCCTTGGCAAGATTTCATAACAGGTTCTATCATTAAGAAGTTTCACATTTTCCTTTACATAGTCGCTTTCATTGAGCAGGACAATGTTGCCTCCTTTGTCTGATGGTTTAATTATTATATTTTTCTGTTCAGACAATTCTTTGAAGGCTCTTTTTTCAAGTGCAGTCATATTGTCCTGACCTCCCCTGTTGGTTAGTTTTCCTAAATCATTTGTAACCAGTTTCAGGAATACTTCTATGTTAGAACTGTCACTTAGGAAGGGCATGAAGTGACTTTGGGGTTTTAGGTTAGTGAAGGGACCCTGTCCTGGTTCTCTTAGGCTAGCTACCTGTAGCTAGAATATAAATACCATGCATGGGGGTAATATATCATATCTTTCTTTCCAGGGCATTAATCAGATTTCGTTGGGAATCAGACAGGGAGACCTGGACAAAACCCTCCTCAAATCAGAGGCGAAATGGATTTATATGTTAGGGACCTTGGCACCACAAGGTCTCAACAAAGGACTGACACCATTTTGTAGAGTCCCAGAGGTCGCCATTGGAGCTCCATTCATTTCAATGGTGGATCTAGCGATTTTGGACCTGTTTCCCTCGAAGACCAGCAGGTGGCACCCGAGAGGAGGAGCGGCGGTTTCCCATTGTAAGTCAATGGGCCCATTGACTTCAATGGAGATTCCTCGATGGCGATCTCCAGGAATAGGTTGGCAGCCGTCCAAACCGCAAAACCGCAAAGAGGAAACATTGTCTAAAAATGAGCTTTCATCGCTGTTAGTTCAAGGTCAACGACAAGTGGTGTGGGAATCTTAGGTTCTAGGGCACCCAGGAATAAAAAAAAATTTGCCCCTAGCCCCTAGGCCTCCCCCACTTGACCACCACCAGGTCCAAGAGTGCAGGACCCCCAGAAAGGGTCACGCTGGCCAAGCGGGTCGCGCCATAGGCTTCAATGGTGGCGAGAGGAGCAGCACGAGCAAACGGCTAAGTCCGAAACCCTGAAAAGTATAAGCCCATATCTCCGGTTCTGGAGGGACCAGAGGGCCGGGGTTTGGGGTGCCTGCAGTCACTGTTCCGGCATGACTGCAGATCCATTCCCGACCCTCTCCGACCAACCTGACGGAGTATGGACAACCACAAAGGTCCGTGAGTTTTCCCATAGATATCAATGGTGGCAGTTCCCCATTGAACGGCTATGGCGGAGACATCCCATAGACTTCAACGGTGGCGGTGCCCCATTGTAAGTCTATGGTGGCGGACCCCATGGGCGCCAATGGCGGTGTTTCTCCATTGAAAGTCTATGGCGGCGGAGCCCGTTGATTTCAATGGGAAAGAGGTGAAAAACTGAGATTTATTTTACAGCGGAGAATTTTGTAATAAAGAAATAAACGGTTTAACTTGTATTTGCATATCTCCAGTTCTGTGGGTCGCAGCGGGCTGAAACTTGGCCACTATGGTGAGTCACTTCCGGCATGAAGGACTGGGTCGTTTCGACCCGCTGGGCCCAACAGTACCGGTTATTGCAATATGTCTGTATATTAAAAACTATATTGTGTTTCAAAGCGGGGACAAAAGCCCGTGAAGATTCCTGCACACTGAGGAATGCAAATGGTCAGGGGGGCGACCTAATGTCTAAGAAACAGACCCCTGATCAAAGGCTCAGCCTCTCTAACTGTTTACATGAGGGCGGAGAAGTGCAGGGTTTGAGTGGTTTGTTGGTGCTATAACTCACACCTACAAACAAAGAATAAACTGTCCAGATACCCCATCTGGCAGACTGCCTGGCGCCCCTGACTTGGGTGTGGGGTTACAGAAATGAGACCCCCAGGGTCCCAGTACGCATGTACCATCTTGCTGGGGGGCATGGGTTAACAATGTTCCCACGTTAGAGATTGGGTGCAGGTAATTGTTCTCCAATGGCCTGCACTCAATAGCAAGAATAGGGTAGAAAATATATATAAACTGATGTCAACCCTACAATCTTTGTCTTCTTGTTACATCTTGATTGATACCTGATTGCTGGAGAATTGCTATTTGACTACTTCTTCATTCCAAAGCCTAAGTAAGTGTTACCTTCTTGTTTGTTACTTGTACTATCTTGTTGTGTTCACCTATCTAAGGAATAAATATACTTTATTATATCTAAGCCTCGTTCAGTTAAACCCAGTTATTTGGTGTATATTATATCTTGTCATAAGTTACCGTGACAGTACACAACGCGTGATTTGTTTAAAAAAACAATCGCTGCAGCTGTACATGCCTGTTTCATCTTGGTGAACTGAATTGTGAAGTTATGGGCACAATTTGTACTTTGAAATATAGAAAAGTCTAATATGCTGGATTGATTTATGTTATCTGATGCTCATATAGTCTACAGCTTGTAAGCTGTTTCTCTTTTCTATATACTACTGTAGGCACATATTAGAGAGGGACAAATGTGTCAAATTCAAGATGGAAATGTTTGACTTTTTTTGCAGCAGCATTCGGTGTGACATTCGAGGGTAATTTTTACCGTAACAAATTCGCGCAAATGACCATCAAACCACTGTCGTTTTCACTGTATTCCTTCTTTCTGCAAATGCCATAACATACGCCCATAAATGTGATAGGGGAATGGGATAGGGGAAGTTCAGGGGCAGAGACAGCCATGCACAAAATGGAGCACACATGAGATACCTGGGATATATGCTAATTGAAGTTATTTAAATATACTTTGAATATTCTATTAGCATATATTCCAGGTGTGCTCCTTTTTGTGCACACATATCTTTCTGCGTGTTGTTTTAAAGTGTGTTTGAGGGAATATATATAACACTTGGTACCTGGTAAATAAGGACTCTCTCCAAAAATAAATAAACATATTTAAGGGTCTGGAGCTTCTGGGCATATCAAAAGTCACAACATTTTGCAAACAAATCAAATGTGAGGTGTTGGCTGGTGGCATTGCATACACGCGAACAAAGATAACGAATGTTACTTTTGAAATCCATGGAAACACAGAGCAGGTGAGCGCTAACTAGATATATAATACACAATGAGTAAATACAATATAAAACCTTGCAGAGTTGGTAAGACTCTTTGCAGGGGCTGCCTAAATACTAAATCTGACCCCCTGGTCAGAATGCAATACAAGGACAAAAATGGTGTATTAAAGGCGCCAAACGGTAAAGGATATATCACACCAAATGCAGGGCCAAGGTGAGGCTCCGGATAGATGGGTTGTGCTTGAAAGAAATAAAAACAAGAACACAAAACATAGCGTAATACTGTAAATAAATGGGACAAACAACATTCAAGACTAAAGACTAACAGCTGAGATCGAGGTGAAAATTATTTAAAAAACATTTAATAAAACATATAATAAAATATATACTATAACAATGGACATAGAAAAAAATAATAAAAATACACAGAATAATAAAATAACCAAATGGTTAAGATCAATGGTTAGGACCAGCACACTGCGACACCAGATGGACTGCCCACTCACCGGACAGAAGATTAAAACAGGCGGTGGATAATTTGGAGAGTATCCCCTCTCTGCTGCTCACACAGCTACTGCACCGGAACGGATCTGCAGAGGAAGCGTTGCACACGCCAGCCGGCGTGTGTGTGTGTACTCTCTGTCTGCGCTCACGGGATGGATGCCGTGCAGGTGGTAATGATTTCCCAGCAGTAGATTCGTCTGTTGTGAATACCAGCTGATTCGCCTCCGGTTCGGCTCAAAAGAGAAGGGACAGGCCAAGCACCACAGAGGACCACAGACGAATCTGCTACTGGGAAATCGTTACCACCTGCACGGCATCCATCCCGTGAGCGCAGACAGAGAGTACACACACACACGCCGGCTGGCGTGTGCAACGCTTCCTCTGCAGATCCGTTCCGGTGCAGTAGCTGTGTGAGCAGCAGAGGGGATACTCTCCAAATTATCCATCGCCTGTTTTAATCTTCTGTCCGGTGAGTGGGCAGTCCACCTGGTGTTGCAGTGTGCTGGTCCTAACCATTGATCTTAACCATTTGGTTATTTTATTATTCTGTGTATTTTTATTATTTTTTTCTATGTCCATTGTTATAATATATATTATATTATATGTTTTATTAAATGTTTTTTAAATAATTTTCACCTCGATCTAAGCTGTTAGTCTTTAGTCTTGAATGTTGTTTGTCCCATTTATTTACAGTATTACGCTATGTTTTGTGTTCTTGTTTCTATTTCTTTCAAGCACAACCCATCTATCCGGAGCCTCACCTTGGCCCTGCATTTGGTGTGATATATCCTTTACCGTTTGGCGCCTTTAATACACCTTTTTTGTCCTTTTTAAATC
The DNA here is from genome assembly GCF_040206685.1 of Ascaphus truei. Taxonomy (NCBI): domain Eukaryota; kingdom Metazoa; phylum Chordata; class Amphibia; order Anura; family Ascaphidae; genus Ascaphus; species Ascaphus truei. The sequence continues at coordinate 91,852,822 of NC_134485.1, forward strand.
CATGCCACAAATATTTACGACTGTGAGGAACACAACATCAACATTTGCCTATCAATAGGGAATATATAATTGTATCTTTAAGTGACACTATACTTGCTTAAGTGAACAGAAACTAAAAACCAAAGCATTAGCTTTCCAAAAGACATCAATCAGAAATTATATTACAGGCAATTATTTTTTCTGGTCTGTAATGTAAAAAAGAGCATGTACTGTGTAGTTAGCATACTGTTGAATTTGAATACTAACTGACTTTACTTTAACCAGGCTGTGTCAGATTTTAATGAATAATTAAATCAATATTAATGTGAACTTAATGATGTAAGGAAAATCTATTTCATCTTTCTCACTTTGACTATGTGACTTTAATTTGTTCTGCATTCCATCTCTTCCATTTTTGGATATCTTCTCTTATTGGTATACTGTATAAGGGGAAAAAATGTGCATTAAATATAGTGTTTTCATTATTATATTACAAAATCTCCTGGGCAACAGTGAGACAAGATAAGTGTGCACTCTTTTTATTCTTCATCCATATCTTGACTGGAAGCATCTTAGATAGCATCTGCTATAATCGGCTCCATTTTCTCCACTGCAGATTAATCTATCCTTCATGGGTGTTCATCTACTAGTTCTGGAATATTGCTGGATATAACTCATACAATTATATTATTCTGAGGATGCAGAAAGAATATAGTGGGACAGCCCCATATTGCACTGGGAAAGAGCAACTATATCCATAGCCAAAAAGAAAATATTGTACAGTATATAACTACAGTAAGTGGGAAGAAAAATAAAATCATCAACATGTATTAGTATCCTTAAAAACGTATAGAAATAAATTATGTCCATGAAAAAAACGAAGCAAAAATATATTTATAAAAAATTGTTATTTAACAATTTACAAACTGATTTACATATTAACTGGCCCTTGCGACAAAATATATATACTATAGGATGTTGCAGCATACTTTTAAAAGAATGCATTAGTCAGCATAAGTCAGCGATAAGAATTATTTTTAAAATTCTGGGAACAGAGCGAGAAAAGTGACTGAGATACTACATTTTTGTGCATCTTGATAAAGGACTCAAGTAGACTAAAACATTGATTCAGGATAATAAATTATTGCACTGTATACTTTATTCAAACCCTGAGTGTAAAATGTTTCCTTCTCTCTCTCTTACTTTTAACTTCAGTAAATGAAAAGTTAATTTCAGGAGTCTGAATGATAGGTTTGCAAAATGGAGTTATATACATGTACTAAAGTAAAGGGCTAGTGATGGGAATTATAGTTATATAGTTAAATAGTTACATAGTAGATGCGGTTGAAAAAAGACATACATCCATCAAGTTCAAACTATGCTAAATTTAGACAACAGATACTTTATCTATATCTATACTTCCTTATTGATCCAGAGGAAGGCAAACAAAAAGACCCAGAGTCATATCTTCCAATGATTTCTCCTAAGGGGAAAAATAAATTCCTTCCTGACTCCAAGAATTAGCAATCAGATTATTCCCTGGATCAACATTCTTCCCATGTTTACTTATTTGGTATATCCCTGTATACCTTTCCTTTCTAAAAAGATGTCCAACCTTTATTTGAACAAATCTATTGTATCTGCATCACAGTCTCCATGGGTAATGAATTCTACAGTTTAACTGCCCTTACTGTAAAGAACCCTTTCCTTTGTTGCTGGTGAAATCTCCTTTCCTCCAACCTTAAGGGATGAACCGAGTCCTTTGTACTGCCCTTGGGATGAATAGTTCTTTTGAAAACTCTGTGTACTGTCCCGAATATGTGTATATAGTTATCATATCCCCTCTATGACGCGTCTTTACTAATGTAAATAAATCTAATTTAGCTAGCCTCTCCTCATAAGTTAGATTGTCCATTGCCTTTATTAATTTGGTGGCTCTTCTCTGCACCCTCTCTAGTTCCATAATGTCTTTTCTAAGGAGTGGTGTCCAAAAATTGTACTTCATATTCAAGGTGTGGTCTTACTAATGCTGCCTTTGCATGGCTTTGGACATTATTGCTAAGCCTGCTGTCTACAAGTACTCCTAAATCCTTCTCAAATCAAGGATTCCTGCAATTTATCCCCATTTAATTTGTGTCGCCTGTTTATTCTTGCTTCCCAAATGCTTAACCTTACATTTATCTGTATTAACCCTAATCTGCCATGTAACTGCCTAAGTTTCCAGTCTCCCCAAGTCCTTCTGGAGAGAAATTACATCCTGCTCTGATTCTACTACCTACACAATTTAGTATCATCAGCAAAGATGGAGACTTTGCTCTTAATGCTAACCTCAAGGTCATTAATAAACAAATTAAAAAGCAGTGGTCCCAGTACCGACCCCTGAGGTACTCCACTCAAGACTTTAGCCAAACCTAAAAAAGTTCCATTTATGACAACCCTTTGTTGTCTGTCCTACAACCAGGTCCTATATTTTCTTTTCTCATTTTTTTGTTATTAAGGTACTTAAAGAACTTTTTAAGGTTGATCTTATTTTCTATTGCAATCCTTTTTTCATTATCCATTTTTGCTAATTTGATTGCCCTTTTGCAATTTTTGTTATATTTTTGTTGTTGCAATAAATTATCATAAGTTATTTGTTTATACCATTATTACAGCTTAATATATATGTATTTAATTTATATTTTTTTACTATTATAATTACTGATATAATAAAGTTAATGATAAATATGTTAGCTATAAAGTATCTTGAAATCATGTGTGTATTAATCACTGATCCGCTCCTTAGCCGATTTTGAGCCAATGAAAAGCGTCCATAACACTCAATGACCCAATCAGAATCAAGTTAGGATTATATAAAGATACTTGTGAGACCCAACAATTATGACTCCTGAGGAAGCTGTGTAGCGAAACGAGTAGAGTTGGCGCAGTAGGCGTTATTTATATTCTCCATGAGAAGTGCTGCCAGTCCTCCGTTACGATTCCGAAGGCACAGGAAGTGACGCAACCCGCCACCGGAAGGGACGTGACACTCACCGGGAGTCCAGCTAACCGATCTGAGAGACTCAACCAGAGCAGTGGAGATATCAACAGGACACTCAACTATAATTCTTATGTGCCTATGCTACTTTGATTTATGTAAGTGTGATATTGCATTTAATACACACCCCCATTTTACACAGAGTTACACTATTGTGGCATTTTCTGTTTCCATCGAGGATACATTACACTGTGACCACCATCACTAAACTACTACTAGAGAAGCTTATAGCTGAACACCCTGAGCCACATGTTATGTGGGAAAAGCTGTTTTACATCTAAAAAAAAGTGAGTTTCCATTTGGCTGAACCCTAGAATCAAAACAAAATTTTGTGAAGCTGATTACACTATGAAGTTGTTATTTGTTTTTATATATGGTGATACCTGCGCTCCCCAAAGCTTCGAATTAACTACACGGAAGAAAAACAGGACCTTTTCTTCAGAGGATTGAGCTGCGACCTATTACCTGATTTTTGCACTTGCACATTCACATAATTTATATTTATTTTAGCACTTATTGTACACTTGTTCATGTACTATTATTCACTAATTTGAGCATATCGCATCACTCTATATAGGAGTACCACTTTTTCGTTATTATCATGTACAAAGACCGCTGGGTCAATACCAGCCCCTCCCAACAATTGGTCTACCCGATGCACAATGTGCTGAACCCGAGCACCCGGGAAGCAAGAAACGGTTCGGTTCATGCGATCATGGCAACAGATTGCCCTTTCTACCTTCCTAATAATGGAGTCCTCTACCACCACAATCTTTCTTTGTATCTGAGCTTCCTAAATCCCCTGTGTGCTGGAGGAACTATTCCCCTGGCTGCTACAGGAATCAGTCTCCCCCAGCCTTGCCATTTCTGCCCTAACACTCCCAATATCTTCACTCAACATGGCAAATCTATTGGGATGGGTCAGCTAAGAACTGGCCTGCCTCTCCCTATTGCCCCTGCTTCCTTCTAACTGTTACCTAGCTACCTACGTGCTCCTCACTAACAGCGCCACCATGAACCCATATTTACTAAGTGGTGCTATTCCATAAGATTTTTTCCATGCACCGAAAGACACCACATGGCCGACTTAAACAAATTGGCCGTATGGTGTCTGGTATTTTCATTAGTGGTCATTACGGCTGAGAGCACAATTTTTTAATAAATTGTCTGCTTATGGCAGTATGAAATTATTCATGAATACTTCCTAGTAAATATACAAGTGATTATCCATTCTTCCATCCATATATCGGTCATGCTGTGTGTTTCTCAAATCTTTTGGCTACCTTTCTCATCAACACTCTCAAATCTAATACACGCTTTTGTTTCTCTTTGTTGACTCCATAATCGACCTTCTACTCCACATCCCGTCCTTCATTCATTTCTCCACATGCCTTTGTCAACTACTTAAATGGCAAGATGGATAATATGCAGAATGATTCCTTCTGTCCCGTCCCCTCCTCTCTGATTCTACCTAAGGGCCTCATGCAGTAAGTGCTGATAAGGCTTTTATCGCCATTTTCCCGCCAAAATTGCATTTGCGATTCAGTAAGCGCCGATAAGTGGCCAAAATCGGCATTTTTTCTTCCCGATAAAAATTTATCGGCAGGCGGGTGGCGATAAGCCACTTATCGGCATTTTTCGCCACTTTTTGAAATCGGCTGGATTCTAGTAGCTTATCGGTGCTGATCGGCACTCTAAAATTGAGATTTCTATGGCAATTTGTCCCGCCAACTAAAGTTGGCAAGTTGGAGGGGAGAAAGATCGACAAAGTTGCCAGGACGGCACTTAGAAAAAATAGCTCATCTCTACATCAATGGAGTCAATGGAGCGGGGACTTATAACTTTATAGGAGTGTTTACGTGCTATTGCTCCAAATAAAAATGTGCTTGGCATTACAGTGTCGATGTTATTCACTTCATCGTGTCACCGCTTACATTTATTATTGGCAGAACATTGTACTTATCTATGTTATGTTGTTTTGCGTGTCACATTAGTCTTAATGTTATGATGTGTCAAGGGAAACTCCTATAGTAAACTCTTAAAGGAAGAGGTCACATCATATGAAACATGTTACTTAAGTGTGCTTCAATTTATTATATGATGTAACAGATTTGACACATCTAACAGATCCAGCGTATAGTAATGTTGGTATACATTATAGAATGCTTTTAATGTGTAACGCATGATCAAATGAAAATGTAGCTGTTATTTGTTATGTTTACATGTTATTTGTGACCTCCCTCTTTTTATGACGTCCGCAGTTGGACACTCAATAACATTGCATGTTTACATTGTACACGATGCATTATAATCAGTTCATGCAAAGTTATACACAGATCTATAACAGTACCTCATTTTTAGACGATTGAAACATAATCAATAACAAGTATCATGATGGCATTAAATTATGCATATGCACATTATAATTAGTTAATGTGAACATGTGACAATAACATGCTAAATTAGACATGTTGCAAAATAGTTTTTCAATGTCAATGTCATGTTGTATCATAATGAGATGACTGAGTGTTGCGTTCATAAGTCGGACATGCATTACACATTCCATAAATACTTGCGAATAAATTGTAGTACAAAGCTTAATGTTACATCATAGTCAAAACTCATGTTTGCCTGATGAACACACATAATTAATTTGTATAATTCGTACTGTATACCCGTTTGGAGTTCACAACTTGGATATGTTTATTTAACACCTTGCACTTCATCAAGTCACGTGACATCATCACATAGGTATTTAAAGGAGGGCAATTACCTGCGCATTGACAGCTACAGACCTGAAGATGATACGATTGTTCATGAGACAGAGGAGGATTCTATTGGAGGAGAGGATAGCTGAGGGACAGGATGTCACAGGGCAAGGAAGGGACAGGGACGCGGAGTGGAGAGGGAGAGGGCAAGGAGATGAGAGGAGAAGAGAGAGGAGAGAAGTTGTGCCTCGTCCACGTTTGTACAGGGAGAGATCCATGAGTGGGACGAGTGAGGAGGAGATCATAAGTCGGTATCGTTTGAGTTCAGCAGCAATCCAATCACTTTATGAAGAGATACGGGTAGATTTAGTTTTTAAAAAAGGCAGAGGTCGTGCAGTCCCTGGCCTTGTTAAAATGCTGTGCTCATTACATTATCTTGCTTCCGCGTCATTCCAGACAACTGTGGGCATAGTGTGCGGGGTATCGCAATCTACATTCTCACGGGCCTTTACCCAGTTTCTATGTGCACTGAATAGACGTGCTAGGAACTATATTTATTTTCCTACAGAGCACACAGAGTGGCTGGAAGTCAGGAATGGCTTTTATACCATAGCCGGGATACCATGTGTGATGGGTGCAATAGATTGCACCCATGTTGCCTTGATCCCGTCTAGTCAGAGTGAGCATGCTTACCGCAATCATAAGCACTACCATTCCCTGAATGTACAGGTGGTATGCGATGCCACGATGAAGATTATGCATGTGGTAGCCAGATTCCCTGGTTCCAGCCACGATTCCTCTATCCTGAGAAACTCATCAGTTTTCCATGCTTTTGAACAAGGCTATTTTGGACCTGGTTGGCTGGTGGGTGAGTACATATTATGAAGTGTTAAGAAACCAGTAATGTGTATGTTGCAAATGTCATAGTTAATGTTTACACATTCTATAATGTTATTGAATGTTTGTGCATGCTTCATTATAGGTGACTCAGGATACGGAATTAGGCCTTGGCTTTTGACACTGTTGGCTAACCCTCAATCTGAAGCAGAGGAACGTTATAATGTAGCCAACATATCTACAAGATCGGTCATCGAGCGGACATTTGGCCTGCTTAAAACCAGATTCAGGTGTTTAGATCGAACTGGTGGGGCACTTCAATATAAGCCTGCTAAAGTGTCAGATATTGTAATTGCTTGCTGTGTTTTGCACAATCTGGCACTCCGCCATAATTTGGAAAGCGACATACGTCATGGCTTGGAGGAGGACCAACCCGTATATTTAGCAGCTGACAGTGAGCAAACAGCCTGTGGTGTGGAGACACGTCGTAATGTGATTAACACATATTTTTCATGTAAGCAACTACCTATATGTTCATAGTACTACATAGATATATTAATTCATTTTACTGATAAATACATGTGTCCAAATACCATTCACTTAGGAAACCGATTAATATGGTTCTCCCACCTTTCTGTTCTCTGCTGTGTGGACAATTGCATGGGGCACCGGTATGTCATTCATTAACAGGTTGTGTTCTACTTCTTACCACTAAAAGTTTTGTGTGTACGTGAGGGAATAATGTGTACAAAATTTATATTTTCTGTACATTCTATTTTTGGTTATGCATAAACAGGAAACCTACTATGTTGATAGCCAATAGCTAGTGCAATATGGTTACATACAAATGTTCATTTGGAGTGTGACATGTGTGTCAGAATGATGTGTAGCCTATTGTGTATATGAGATCACATTTGACGTTTTCTATATTTGGTTTAATATCACATAGAAAAGTGTCACTTCTGTGTGTTGCTTACCTTAATTAACATGTCATTACAATGATTTATATTCATTTATGTTTTCTTTTTCAAGGTATATCACTCCAAGGACTGCTCATGGTATTTATTTGAATTCACATCTGTAATAAGATGTGCAAACCTCGATACAGGTATAGTTAGAGGATGTTGAAAGAGAACGTAATGAACACGTTGTCACAATTGAAATATGTCCTTTGTGTATAGTGTCCGTGCGTTTATCTATACTTTTTGGTTATTGTACAGTGTGTTGAAAAAACATTTCCTACATTACATAACCTGTCATTATTAAAACGTAACAACATCCATCCATGCACATGAGCGATGTTAACACTCAATGCATGTTTGTATGAAATTACCCAAATGTGGTAAACATCATTAACATTGCAATGTATGTCATTTTTATTCTCTCACTTCATCTTCATGTTCATTAATACATTGTCACATGTGTATGTATAAGTGACAGATGTGTGTTGATTTGACGTAAATGTTACATTTGGCAAAATGTTAACACCATTCCAAAGTATTATCCTTTGTATTCACATTTGTGGCTGAATTATTCAACACAATGAGAATGTTACTAAGAACAATTGTATTTATTTAACGTTACTTATTAATAATGATCATGATCCTTTATACCAACTATCAACATATGAACATAAATGAAGTATACATTTAGAGATGCACACATTTCATCAACATAGTGTGTGTGTGTTTCTTTTTTTTGTGTGATGCATGTATTTCTACCTGAAATAATATTAACCTACATAATAATGTATTTTTTCTCATCGCCGTCACTTAGCTATGTATGTGTTTAACGTTTAATAATAACACTAAACTATAGTGAATCGTGTGAATGAAATGTACACATGTTCATGGTTTAATGATCTGTACATAACATTCCTTAGCTCATGCATGTTAGGTTAGCACTACAACCTAGGTGATAATATAACATTGACACGACAAAAAAGTTTCTATCACCTCCCTATTGTTATTGTGTACGTTCAGATACAATGTCTACGAGTTGTTATGTAGCATTTACATTCTTTGACAAGTCACACGTGAGATTATAATATATAGTAGATTAATGTGTTTTCTGAGTGATAATGTTGGTTGCATATATCACATGCCAATACATATAATGTTAGTAGAAATGCAAAAATTATCAATATAAGTTCTAACTTTAGTGCTTAGCAACATCATTATGATAGTTAAGTGCATTGTAAATATTTGCACAATAGAATAAGATTATGTAGTGATTCGTAATCTGCACACAAATCATTGTAAGCATTGTTACATATTTATTATAATTGTTGTTCACAAGGCGTCACAGTCATCTAATATAACGATTGGGCCATCTGAAATCATACATTGGTCCCATGTATTCATCCTCGACATCTGTGAAATACAGCAAACACATGATGTTTAAAGATTGCACATTTATCTATGTTTCAGCATGACAACACACATCTCTATATGATTGTGGATCTTCACGCAGAAGTAACGTATATGTTTAAACTGCAAAGATCAAACTAAAGATACAGAACAATGTAATTTTTCAAATGCCGGTGTTCGCATTACTACTGATATGTTTGTTCCGGTGCATACATAATAATGTATGTGCACAACGTCTGTTGCGTGTGCACGTCACGAATGTGTGGACTAAGTCTTAGCAAATGCGCAAAACGATGTGTACGCTGTGCGTTCAATATGTGTCCCTCCATGGTGCTGCTAGCAGTACGCATATCATGGCTGAAAGTTATGATATGGAAGCGAAACAAATTCACTTCTACACACGTACATATCTAAACTTTCTAAACTGACGTGTGCCCACGGCCAAAGCGGACGATCAGCCAATGAGCGAAAAAAAGACGTGTGACATGTTAAGGCACCATGAAATGCACGCAAACACCCCTCCCACTGAATGAACATTGGCCTCCAGCGCTGTGCACGCACCGCCCCACCGACGAGCGCGCATGACACACTGCACTGACCGTAACAATATGCTACGGGCACAGCCAATACTGTTTCACGCACGTCGGTTGGGGGGGGAGCTTGCAATGGTAACCTTTTTAAGGACGCCTTGGGACATGACCACGTTCCCACGTCACATGTGGGCGACACATTGTTTTTATATGTTGAATGCTAAACAATGAGGTGTGTGTGTGTTACAGTTAGTGTAACATTTAGAAAAGATGGTTTAAAATCGATAATAATGAATGATTTAGGACTCCGTCACCAATGTGTACTCATGGTTAGTCATGTAGTCTATTGTTATAGGAAATAATCTATTTGTGAACGCTCCATGTAAGGCTGTCTGCAATGTTACGCTGTATCCACTCATTTGGCTAACAAATTGTGTATATTATGCAGATTATGTTATAATATTTTTGACATATATAATTTGAGTAAAGGCATAACGAAATTTGTACTTATCATTATTGTAGAAGTCAAAACTGATTTGCCTGCAACAAATCACTCCAGGAAGGCACAAAGTATCATCCATGGTTGAGACAACCGTTGAATCCTGATTCAGACACATCTCCGTGAGGCTGTCATATGGATCTACAGTGGCTTCTTGAAACAAGATGTCAGGAGGTACGTACAAGTGTTGGTTGTTTTCACCTCCACATTCGTATTGGCCATATCAGTTTGGAGACATATCATAGTAGTTATGTCCATCTTGCATCTCGTCTTGATGAATGCACGGTGCAGGTATATCAGCAGACGCGACAGTCTGTGAGGCTTCAATGTAACTGGTATTAGGCAAAAATATGCTATTTAACAGAAGATATGTTCCATGTTCCATGGTAAGTTTAAATGATGAAGCAACATGCCAGCAGCCGTATCGTTGACCTTGACGATGAGGGACACGCTCAAAACATTCATTTGAAAATAAAGTGAAACGTACAGAAGTTTAAAAATTTCTTTGATTGGCTGTTTCTTTGTAGTATGGATATTTGTTTATGATCAAGGCATAGATTTCCCCCACGGTAGCCTTTTTCTCTGGCGTTGACTCGATTGCTTCATAAATCATAAATTTGTATGATTTACGTGGATTTCCGTGCAATGTGGAAGCTACTGCCATTTCTTCTCTCTTCCAGTGTACAGTGTCTAAGTTGAACGCATAAGGATGTCTGATGAATGTGTGAATAGTTACATGTTATCTTTGCGTTTTTTTCCAAGGTTATAATACAACCGAACATTTAAACGCCTAGTTTTTCTCCCACAAGAAATTTGTTACAATAATTGGCTGAGATTCTTTGTCTAAGATACCCTCTTTTCACAGGAATCGAAACTTTACTTTCTGCTTAGGCAATCAAAATGTGAAAAACAAGTTTACTCCTTTAATTACAATAACAATGTGTTTGAAATCATCAACAGTGCTATGATGAACAGATTTCTACATACACTTAGCTACAATTAACCATACACAACACACTCTCTCTCTCTCTCTCTGTATGTAAGTGACATATATATATATATATATATATCTATATAAACACACACTGTATATATATATATATATATATATATATATATATATATATATATATATATATATATATATATATCTATATAAACACACACTGTATTTATATATATATATATAATGTTGTCCTGATTATATATATTATATATAGAGTGCAAAACTAAAGGCATTGATGGGTGTAAGCAGGCCTTGTTGTAATCATATTCAAAGTTCAATACAGCTGACTGAATTAGGGGCTCACTCATACTGATACAATAATTGTAGCAAGTGTCCTAACATTTCTATATCATTAACACAAGGCCTGTTTGCAGACAACACTGGCAGATATATATATATATATATATCAGTAAATACACACACACACACACACACACACACACACACACACACACACACACACACACACACACACACACACACACACACACACACACACACACACACACACACACACACACACACACACACACACACACACACACACACACACACACACACACACACTGTGTGTGTGTATACATATATAGATAGAGATACAGAGATAGACTATAGATATATTCATACACACTTACTGATCTGTTATTGTAACCAAAAATCATACATGATCACATGCCAACATGATGAACTATGAATGAAGATTAAGGTACTGCTGCGGCACAGTTTATTCGAGCATTTGCCCGTTCTGTGCCGCAGCAGTAGCCTGGCGCGCGCCCGAGTGTGACGGGCGCGCGCCGAAGCAGCGGAAGAGCGCCCTCCGATCGGGGCGCTCTCCCTACCGCTGCCGGGTCCGCCGGGTCCCCCGGAACCCCCTGCCGCTGTCCCGCGATCGCGGGACACCAGGGCTCCCTCGGGGAGCCCCTGGACACGCGTGCAGGGGGCGCACGCTCCCGATGACGCGTGACCGCGCGTCTATGACGCGCGGCACGCCGAGGGGCGGCCACTAGCAAGCCGGGAGATTTCCCGGCTTGCGGTACCGACCACACTTCAATAAAGTGTGTCGGTAGTGTAAGTGATGTCTTACAGAGTTAAGACACAAGAAAACATAACATTAAAATGTAGGCTGTTATATGGGTAATTACATTAATTTGTATGTAAATAATATTAACATGAAATGACAATCTAAAATAGAATAATAAACCTGAAACATATCATACTGAACAAGAGCTAAGTGAATGTCATCTTCCATTTACATGCAAAGTGTGTCATAATGGATTAACATTAATCAACTGATGATTAATAGATATTCATATGTTATAAAATATGCCTTCACTCATTCAGTGAATGAGAATTTATAAACATTCATGTGTACAAGGACATACTTGAATGTTTGCAAGCATCTGTACATGATCATACATAAACTATGCATGAAAAAGTCTACAGTAAACAACACCACTACACAAAATAATTTAGTGAATGTGCTTATTTATTTTTGTTTATCCTTTTGAGAGCGAGTCACAGGCCTGCTTGTTGGATGTTGTGTTCGCCTTTTCCCTGTGCCAAGTTCTCTCGCCTTAACTGTAGCACTTGTACTGGCCTGTGGCAGTTCTGGGGCACTGGGTGTGGGCTGTGGCACTTCAGGGGCACTGAGTGTGGGCTGTGGCACTTCAGGGGCACTGGGTGTGGGCTGTGACACTTCAGGGGCACTGGGTGTGGGCTGTGGCAGTTGTGAAACACTTGAGATACATTGCAACAGTGGTGGTGGAGCACTTTCTTGTGTTTGTGTTTTTGTCTTCTTCCAAAAGCTGGTGATTAGTAATTGTTGACCAAACTTTCTTTTGCGGGACTCATTTGTAGGTGTCGGTTCAATATTTTGAACAGATGATGTAAGCGGTTGGATGTTGACAGGGACCTGCATAGAACTTGCACGTACTGTACCGGTATCATCCTGAAGTGGGGAATGAAGAAGTGATGACTCTGGAGAAAAAATAGCAGCATGTAAAGATCCATCCTTTGATAGGTTAATGAGGAATTGTTGTTCTCTTGCTGTACCCCTAAACTGTTTAGCATGGCTTACATTCAGAACTAGTGCTTGTAATGTCCTGTTTAGATTTTGGATTTCTTTAGGAACTTGGATGATGACATTTTTTTATTTATGACATTTCTGATATTGACCTTTCATACATCGTTTCATGCAGTGACATCATCCTTTCATGCATTGACATCATTTCTGAATGGCGATGATTTTTTTCACCCAAGATTCGCTCTTCAGAAGCTGCAATAGCTGTGAAGGTGTCACGAGCAGGAGGACTTGAAAGCTGTGTTAATCCAGGAGTGTCAACATTTTCATGGTCACTTGAGTGAATTTGTCCTTGAGCGGCAACATCTGGTTCTACAAATAAATAAAGACATTATGAGCTGACATGGAACTTTCACATTTTTTTTAGCCTATAATGATAGTTGTTCTCATAGTGGAAAACATAACATGTTTCCATAAGGTATTATTTGTGTCCAATTAAAAGATGTTGCTTGAAGCAACAATGACGTTTCGACTCAGTGTGAAAGAAGAATGAATTAAAGTTTGTGGTAACATCACAATTCCTAGCTGATATTTGAAAACACACACAATACATGTTGTGTCATGAAACACTACATCTCTTGTGTCAATAACTGATCTGAAGTTCATTACATGTGAAAGGCATTTATTTGGCATGGCAAATGAAATGCTTCCAATGTACACATTATATGGCCTGCACCTCATACACTCAACTTCCATTCTTGATGATGACATTGATGAGACAGGTGACGAGACGTGTTCTGTGTGACGTGCCACAGGAGCTGTCGGACCAACTATATAGAAGAATAACATCAGAATTTCATTGTCATGTGTACATAATTAACATTAAGTATCTGTAGTGGGAGTACTTATGGCTAAATATCAGCATCCCGTTACGAAATCACAATTATATGGTTAGGGCAATCTGTATATTATCCATCTTAACACACATGTACATGTGAAACTAATCGTACAATTTCTTTTAAACACCATACAACATACATACAATGTTAATGCAGATATGTATAAAGGAATGCGTTATAACATTAACTGGTCTGTTGTACAGTACATACACTGCATATGTTGGGTATTAATAATAATAATGTACATCACTGCCATGAAAGCAAAGTTGACTCTGCTTATAATTCAGCACCTAATTGTGGAAATGTGTATGAATGTTTTTAGAGATCTGTCAGAACATTTAAGAGAAGCAGGTGTAGCGCTCAATGTGGCTTACACTCAGCAACACAAGCAGTGTGTCGCTCCTAGATGGTACTGGTGTGAGAAGGTGGCATATCTATAACGTTACAATAATTTATAACTGAAAGAATGAGTAACGTACGTTTTAATATATCGTGGAATGTTGGTTGAAAGTAGTAAGATAATTACCATTTCAAATGAATGTGATGAACTTCTGTTCACCTTGTCATCTTCTAACAACTGTAAGCCCTCCCCCAACACTTGACACCACCATGACCCCTGAGCTACTTCTACCACCTGTAAGCCCTCCCACAAGACGTGACCCTACCATGACCCTGTGAGCTGGCTCTCTGTCCGACACCACCCCCTCTGTTCCCCTCTATGCTGTGATAACATATTAATTGAAGCTGGTTTCACACACCGGTACATGAGCGAAATACAAATATGAAGTGAGATACATATGAACACAATTAAATACCATATGGTACATGTTCCTATTGATGCTCACATTAGACTACATGAAGTGAAAAAAGAGCTTTCATAATACATAACGGAATGTGTTTGTGAAAATTATTCATGTTCGCCTTTCAATTGACAATATTCCATGCAAGACTTTATGACGCAGTAAGGGCCTGTTTAGAGGTTTAACATAGATTATCACAAATATATATATATTATATGTATATATGGATCGACACATACATGAAATAGTGAATTATGCATTTGTGTGCACAGACTCAGTATAACGAAGAACACAGTGATGTTAAACATTGCTGTGACAAAGGATGACTGCGGCTGTGCTTTATGGTTATGCATGTTAACCCATTGTTTGTAAAAAGATTCGAACATACATTCAGCTTTCAACTATAGGGGAAAGATGTTGAATGCTTTGTAAAGTAGAAGGTTGCAGTGTGTGTTATTTGGAAGATCATTACACATAATCCCTTCATGCAGGTCAAGTGGTGTATGTTGACTCATAATGATGTAAGCCACGATAGCTGAGCCAATACATGTTTCCAAACACACATAGATATTATATATATATATATATACATATATATATATATATATATATATATATATATATATATAGACAACTATATATATATATATATATATATTGACAACTATATATATATATATATATATATATATAGAGAGAGAGAGAGAGAGAGAGAGAGAGAGAGAGAGAGAGAGAGAGAGAGAGAGAGAGAGAGAGAGAGACATATATACAGATATATATGTAGGTATGCTTATATTTGGAACAAACAATAAGTTTCAGCGGAAATATAGATAGCAACTGTAACATACGACACGCGTAGTACAGTAACATTTGTCACCTGCTGGAAATTGCGATGAATAAATTCCGATATCTCTGTCCCCTGGCAAACCCTCCATGGACGACAGGAAGAAATTTTTCACGCATCTGCTCCTCCAGTGGATTTAACATTAGAGCTTGTGCTGGCGGCCCACCTCCAGTGGCAGAAGCATGCATCCGTTGTGCTTGGATTTTTTTATTTTAATTCGCCTTGATATATCAAATCTCTTCCGACAATTCGTGCGGTCCCTGACATGATTCCCACACGCAGACACAGATATTGTTATTTGCTCCCACATTTCTTTTCTTGAGGCTGAACTTGTCCGTCCTTGAAAGACATAAAAAATATATGACCTTACTAATTAATAGAAAGACGAACATTTTACAAAACTGCTACCTGTTCAAAGAGATACATAACATGCTGGTTTAGGTTGATTATGTGTACCACATGAGCATTTACGTGGAAACATACAAATCTAAGGAAGCTTGCATGAATATTCTATGAACATTGGCAAACTTTTTTGACTGATTGTTATGGTCGTTATAAAGCATGAAGGATTATGTGTGTAACAATTAACTTGAATTGATAGATATTAGAGATTAACAGTTTGATATTAACACATGTCACATGAGATAGGATAAAATGTCTTTGAACAATCAATGCAAAGATTGACTTACCTACTAAATGCCCATACAGAGAGTCATAGTGCTCCAAAATCCTGTGACAAGAACTCTGTTTTCCTCATCATTGAAATGAGGATTACGTGGCCTCTCCACACATTTCTTCCGACCACGTCCAGACACAGAGCTTGGCTGCTGCTGACTGGACTCTCCTTCTTCCAATTGAAGAGACTCCAAAAGCGGCCCACCACCAACCACCCCACCACCAGACACCCCAGCAGCACCAGCAACAGACACCCCAGCAGCACCAGCAACAGACAACCCAGCAGCACCAGCAACAGACACCCCAGCAGCACCAGCAACAGAGCCACCACCAGCACTCACACTCACAGCAACACCACTCACTCTCCCAGCAACACCACTCGCACTCACAGCAACAGCACTCACCTGAATCCTACGTTCACTCAGACGCGTACTCACACGACTACCAGTACCACGCACACCAGCATCACTCCTCCCATGCCTTTCGGCCATACCTATACTGCTGCGACACACTTTATTCGAGCAAATACCCAGTATGTACCTGGCAGATACCTGGAATGCGCCGCTCCTCACCTCAGACAAGCCCCGTTGCGTTTGCCTTCCCAGCCATGGTTCATGCCTGGCTGACGGGCGGCTGATCTGTTAAATGATAATGATTAGGATTTAATAGGCTGCAATGCTTCGCGTGTCTACCAGATGGCATAAATTCATGAATTGTAATGCAGTATATATATATATATATATATACTGTGCAGTATTGCAGCCAGCGGGAATAAAATGCTTCAATCCCTGCCTGGAAAATAACGCAATGCACTCGGGCAGAAAACAGTCACAAACCTCAATACACCCGAGTATACCCGAATTCGTGGGACTAGCCGAGCTCGAATAAAGTGTGTCGCCAGTGTAGCACTCACAAAGAACAGAAAAGAAATTTAAACACTATCGCACTGAACGCTTACAAACCGAAAACAACACAAAGATGTTAACAAAAAAGCACAGGACAAACCTATCACAATACACAGCAACTCTCTCTTTCAATATGAAATATGCAAATCGCCCAGCTCTGTGTGTCTCTCTCTCTCTCCCAACAACACAGAGAATGAATAAAAATACAAGCTGCCTTTAAATGGGCCGCTCAATCAAAAACATGCTTGCTTCGGCAGATTCAGAAAGAAGTTTCATTGGCGAACCTAACACCACCTCGCCATGCATGCCGATACACCTGTGTGTGATCGGCAAATCATCGCCATAGTGGGAACATATGTTTTTGGCTTGATTTGGAAGGGATTCGGCACTTATTGCATACGGCAAGGGAAAATCGGCAACATCATGCCGATAAGGAACACTTGGCGAGAGCACTTTTCCGGCGCTTACTGCATGAGGCCCTAAATCTCCTTCTTCCACCCAACTCCTTTACTCCTATTACAGATTTTAAGTTTCTAGATGGATTTTCTCTTCTCCTTCTACCACATGCCCTCTTGACTCTCTCACACTTTATTAGAACTCTTTATCCAAACTTAGACCCCACTATCACCAATATCTTCAATTCCTACCTGTCTTCTAGCACTTTCCCCTGCAGTGGTCAAGCCTACAGTATTTTCAAAAACACCCTAAACCCTACTTGCCTTCTAACTAATGCCATGTATCCATCCTGCCTTTTTCTTTCAAACTGCTAGAACATCTTGTGTTTTCTGGTATGATCAATATTCTAAATTCTCCTGTCCTCTTGGAGCCTTTACAATCTGGCTTTGATACAGCTCACTGAACAGAATCAGTGTTCATTAAAGTAGCCAATGATCTACAGTACATGAGGCAAAATCCCATGATCACTTTTCCCTACTTATTCTACTTGATCTCTCTGCTGCCTTCAAACTGTTTATCACTCTCTTATGCATATTCTAAATTCTCTTGGTATCCATAACCAAGCTCTATTCTGATTCTCTTCCTACTCTTCTCATTTCACATTTTTAGTCTTTTTTGCCAACATGTATTTATCTATTGTTTATCTGTCTGTTGGTGTACCTCAGGGATCTATTCTAGGACCTCTCCTTTTCTCTCTCTACGCACTCATTATTACCTGTGACATCATCAGCTCTTTAGGATTTGGGTAAAATTTCTACGCAGATGATATATATATATATATATATATATATATATATATATATATATATATATATACAGTGGTCGACAAATCACCAAAAAATCTACTCGCCGAACAAAAAAATCTACTCGCCACCTAGTACCAAACGTGTGCTACTTGGGCCAATAGGAGCTCGCCACAATGTTAAATCCACTCGCCCGGGGCGTGCAAATGTATAGGTTTGTCGAACACTGTATATATATATATATATATATATATATATATATATATATATATACAAAAACACAGAAAAAACACTCATAGCGTAAAATTGTATAACAATAAATTTATGGAATAAGGGATAAAAATACACACTCACAAACAGAGCTGAATAAAATGCATTTTTTAGTACAACTCAGCCCGTTCAGACGCAGGAACCCAAAGAGGAGGACTTTGGTGTGATGTCCGCGGTGTGTCTTGCCACTATAGCCCCTCTATGTCCCAGCAGGGACCGAAAGCCACGAGGGACGCCGCCTTCCCCTTGCTCCGGCGCTACACAGAGCATACACTGAATCAAATCTCGCGTGAGCTCGATGACGTCAGCGAGGTTTCAGCCGGAGAGAGTTCACAATGTAAACAGGAACTTGAATGTCTGAATGGCTGGTAGCAAAATGCTAGCAACGCAGCAAAAGTGCAATATATGCAAATGAGTGTCAGTATAAAATATACAAACTGGACAGTAGGCTCCACAGCAATCTCTACGCGTTTCGTCTCGAACGAGACTTCATCAGGAGCCTACTGTCCAGTTTGTTTACATTGTGAACTCTCTCCGGCTGAAACCTCGCTGACGTCATCGAGCTCACGCGAGATTTGATTCAGTGTATGCTCTGTGTAGCGCCGGAGCAAGAGGAAGGCGGCGTCCCTCGTGGCTTTCGGTCCCTGCTGGGACATAGAGGGGCTATTGTGGCAAGACACACCGCGGACATCACACCGAAGTCCTCCTCTTTGGGTTCCTGCGTCTGAACGGGCTGAGTTGTAATCAAAAATGCATTTTATTCAGCTCTGTTTGTGAGTCTGTATTTTTATCCCTTTAATCCATAAATTTATTGTTATACAATTTTACGCTATGAGTGCGCCTGTTTTTTCTGTGTTTTTGTAGATATCCTCAAGGAAGTGGTGTTCCCTTCATTCGGGCTGCAGAGACTCTTTTGGATAGCAATTGGAATATCTTGGGATTTGTATATATTTTTTATATATATTTTTCTGGACATTTTCTTTTTTTATGTATTTTTTATGCATTTTATTAGTTTAATACATTAATTTTTGTTCTATCCACTGTGCTTAGCATAGGTTTTTTATTCTTATCTGTATTATTTTTACTTTTATTTTTACAATCACCTTATATTTTTATAGAGATATTGGGGCCTATGCAGAGAGCAGCGAATTTTAAAATTGGCGAGTTTATTAAAAAGTAGCTTTTTTGGAGAGTTTTATTCTCCATATGCAGAAATGTGCGAATTCTGCTATGTTTAACATGAATGCATGTGGCGAGTTTAAATTGGCGAGATGCGCGCTTCAGAAATGTGTAAAAAAAAAATTGCGCCTTTTTTTTCCCTTTGCTATGGCCGCGAGCGGCAGCTTCTTGCCAATTTTTTCTGGCGAGGCAAAAAGGAGACAATCGCGCCATTTTATTGGCGCGAACAGCCGCTAGATGCCGTTCGCGCCTCTCTGCATTAGGATATTTTTAAAACTGGCGAGATGGAGGTTCTCGCCAGCCGCGAGGCGAGTTTTAGAAATAGAAAAGAAAAATTGGCGCGTTTTTCGTAACTCGCCATTTTCTGCTGTTTTCTGCGCGATTTTCTCCAAAAAATGGCGAATTTTGAAATAGCGCTGCTCTCTGCATAGGCCCCATTATATAGTGATAGGTTGGCGCTAATATTTTTTCTCTTGTTGTGATATATATATATATATATATATATATATATATATATATAATCAAAAAATAAATAGATGATACTGTTCTGTGGCTAACTAAATGCTTTTATTTGTGCGAGCTTTCGAGATACACTGATCTCTTCTTCCGGCGATGTTACAATGAATGAAGCAAAAGGTATACTTAAAAACAGTGTCTCTTGGAATGTTATCTGTGCTGTTCCTTCCCCCCGGTGTAGATGTGTTTTATAGCTAGAGGTGTCTAAAGGTTACTGAAAGCAAGTGAAGAAAGAGTGTGTACACAGGCGACACACTTTATTCGAGCTCGGCTAGTCCCACGAATTCGGGTATACCCGGGTGTATTGAGGTTTGTGACTGTTTTCTGCCCGAGTGCATTGAGGTATTTTCCAGGCAGGGATTGAAGCATTTTATTCCCTCTGGCTGCAATACTGCACAGTATATATATATATACTGCATTACAATTCATGAATTTATGCCATCTGGTAGACACGCGAAGCATTGCAGCCTATTAAATCCTAATCATTATCATTTAACAGATCAGCCGCCCGTCAGCCAGGCATGAACCCAGGCTGGGAAGGCAAACGCAACGGGGCTTGTCAGAGGTGAGGAGCGGCGCATTCCAGGTATCTGCCAGGTACATACTGGGTATTTGCTCGAATAAAGTGTGTCGGTGCAGTATGTGTATCAGTGTGAATAAAAATGAATGGAGAGCCCACAGTATATACAGTGCTTTACACAAGGTGTGTGTGGAGTGGAGTGGATATAAATGGTGTGGGTGGGTGTGGAAATGTGAGAGTTAGTAGCACAACTAAAAGTGTGTGTGGATACTTAGTGGTCCCTAGTGGTGTGTAGGGATGGAAGAACAAGGAGTATTAGTATGTGTGAGAGACAGCTGTGTGTGCATACATATAGCACAGTATGTACAGACATGGCCTTTAGTGCTCATGGGACGAGAGTTCACTAGTGTCAGTAATGACTCATAAAATTCTGATCTCTGTTTAGGCCACTGCTAAGTGTCCCAAACAGTTGCATAAATTTGTATTCATGCAACCGTCTCTCTTTCGGGGTTTTAAGATTACCTTTGAGTATGGCAACCCTCAGCTCGTTCATCTTATGGCCAGAGTCAGAGAAATGTTCGCCAACAGGACTGTCTCTTGTACCGCGTGTGATGCTGTGGCGATGCAGGTTCATTCTCTTGTTTAGCCCCTGCCCTGTCTCACCTATGTAGTAGCAGCCCCCTGGGCAATTCATGCACATGATGAGGTACACAACATTGCTGGAAGAACAGGTGAACCTTCCTCTGATTTTGTATTCCCGATTCCTGTGTGGTATTTGTATTGTGTCCGCTGTGTAGAGCATTGCGCAGGTTTTGCATCTTGGGTCCTGGCATGGTTTTGACCCGCTTTCAGTTGTACTGCTGAATACTTTACTCCTCACCATAATAATCTTGAGATTATGGGGTTGTCTGTATGATAATAAGGGTGCTTCAGGGAAGACCTGTTGCAGTCTTGTATCTTCCTGGAGTATGGGTTGTAATTTCCTGGCGATCTTGCGTAGGGCTCCTAGGTGTGGGTTATATGTGACCACCAAAGGTACCCTGTCGCTTGTCTCCTTCTGTTTGTATTCAAGGAGATCACTTCTTGGTATTCTGGTGGCTTTGTGAATTTGCTGGTCTACAATTCTGTGGTTATATCCACGGTTTATAAAGTCTGATCTCAAGGCTTTAGTCCGCTGGTCTCTGTCTGCTGTGTCGGAGCATATCCGGTTGTATCGTATGGCTTGACTGTAGATGGTTGCATGTTTGGTGTGTGTCGGGTGGAAGCTGTTGTCCCTCAAATAGCTGGCTCTGTCTGTAGGTTTGCGGTATACACAGGTCTGTATTTGGTTGTTCTTTATAGTAATGGTGGTGTCTAGGAAATGTACTTCATCCTGGGAATGGGTGAGTTTGAGGTTGATGGTCGGGTGGAAAGTATTGAAGTTGTCATAGAACTGTATGAGGTCCTGTTCGCAAGACGTCCAAATCAGGAGAATGTCATCGATGTAGCAAAGGTATGTAAGGGGTTTCAAGTGACAGGTGGACAGAAAGTCACTTTCCAGTTTTGCGCAGAACAGATTGGCATACTGTGGCGCCATCCGAGTACCCATAGCGGTCCCGGTTGTCTGAATGTATGTGTCATTTCCAAATGTGAAGTAGTTATGGGTCAGAATAAATTCGATGCATTTAGTCAATGTCTCTGTGAGTGGCTCCTGCAGTCCCAGAAAGTATCTGCAGGCTGAAATCCCATCCTCGTGGGGGATGTTGGTATAAAGTGACTCTACATCCATGGTTGCTAGTAGTGTTCCTGTTGGGAGGGGGCCAATTGCATTCAGTTTGTTTAGCAGGTCGGTGGTATCCTGGATATAGCTGGGTGTGTTCCTGACAATATATATATATATATATATATAGCAACAACAAGAAATATCCCTATAAGGAGCACACAGGTATACTGAGTAAGTAACAAAGGGCCTCATGCACTAAGCGCCAAAAAAATGCTTTCGGCAAGTGTTCCCGATAGGCATGATTTTGGCGATTTGCCCTCGCAGTATTCAGTAAGGGCAGAATCCATGCCGATCCCTGCCGAATCCCTGCAAAAGCAAAACGCTGATGAGCCGGTGATAAAAGAGCCTGGCTCCCGATAGCCTGGCGATAGACCATTTCTGCCGATATGTGTTTGCAGTAGAGAGAGACCCGCCGCTCTCTCTGCAGCAAACATCGGCAAAATAAAAAGATATCAAAACAACTTTTACACCATAGTGTACATGTGCAGGGAGTCTCCGGAGCTGAACCGCATTGGTTTCAGGTCCGGGGAACCCCTGCTTCCCAAGATACAGGCCCATTTATCAGGTGCCGGTATCCCTCTGCATTTAAAGGTTCCGATCACGTGACCGCGGAATGTAAACAAAGCAGAGGGATACCAGCACCCCCTAAAGTGGCCTGTATCTCGGGAAGCAGGGGGTCCACGAACCTAAAACCAAAGCGGTTCAGCTCCGGAGACCCTCTGCACATCTACACTATGAGTAAAACACACATAAAGAAACACTCATTCCTTACCTTTGCGGCCATGTGCTATGGTAACGAAGCAGCATGAATGTATTTTTAATAATATTGAACAGTGAGCAGGGGGTCCCCTGAGCTGAACCGCATTGCTTTGTGGACCAGGGACCCCCTGCTTCCCGAGTTACAGGCCCCGGCATGTGTCATCGGGTGGCAGTGTCGCCGCCATCTTTATAGCATCCCATATGCGCCGTGCCCGCTATAAATATGGCGGCGACACTGTAACTGATGCCCCAAACCGGGGCCTGTAACTCGGGAAGCAGGGGGTCTCTGAGCCACAAATCAATGCGGATCAGCTCAGGAGAACCCCTGTTTCCGCACAATATTATTAAAATACATTAATGCTGCTTCATTACCATAGCGGATAGCCGCTAAGGCAATGAAGGGGTTAAGGCAGAATAGCATGTTTATTGGGGACATTTGCCCCCAATAAACATTGCAATAAACAACATACACCCCCTGTATATTTAAAATACATAAACACCAATCAATACATTAAATACATATTGCACTCACCCATGTCCGGCTGCCACGATGAAGGCCATCCTCATCTTCATCTTGGCCATGCCCCCTCCGCCGCTGCAAAACATACACAAGAATAAAAACATCCAATGTAATGTCCCCTAACCCCTTAATCACCATAGCGGTTATTAACCGCTACAGTCATTAAGGGGTTAACCAACCCTCACCCACCACTCGGGAGGCCTACATACCCTCCCCCACTAACCCCCCACCCCGTGAGGCCTAACCACCCTCACCCACTACCTACAAGGGAGGCCTAACCAAATACCCTTGGGCCAATACCCCCTCCCCCCACCCCCAGTACCCACAATAAAAACAATACACAGCCCCACATTAAACATCATTCTATTTTTATTAAATACATTACCCACCCCCTGTGAGCCCACATAAATACATGATTTATTCTTTTACATACTGGGTTCATAACCCAGCCCCACGCGAGTCCCCGGCGGGCTGACGGGTCACCTGACAGACCTACAGGGTACCAGAAACTTGTTTCACACAGGTTCTGGAGGCCTGTTGGTGGGTCCCGCCAAGCGCCATGGCCCCCAGGTTGTCTCCTTGGGCCACAATAGGGTCCCCACGGTAGGCCCGCGGATGCCTGGGAGCCCCGGGTCAGACCCACAGGTGTCTGAGGGGCCTCGGGTGGTTCTCACGGGGGTCTGGGGACTCACAGGTGGTCACTACGGGTCTGCAGTGCCCCCACGGATGTGGGACCACCAGGAGAGAGAGAGAGAGAGAGAGAGAGAAAGACATGTGTGTGTGTGTGTGTGTGTGTGTGTATATATATATACACACACACACACACACACACACACATGATGAACATGATGAACCAATATACACATGGTACTAGAGCCAATCAGAGTTGAGATGTATTTCCCCACGCTCTGATTGGCTATCGTACCATGTGAGGCCGGCCATGTTTCTTTACATGACGTCATCTTAAAGGCAATTGATGCAAAGCCATTCAGATTGCCTGTGCTTTCATTGCCTTTAACTAAGACGTCATCATTTTTTTTTTCTCGGCTAAAACACATGGTTTTCACGGCCCAATCAGGGCCGTGTGAACTATGCCGAAAATGTGACGTCATAGGCCTTTAAAAGCCTATGTCGTCTCATTTTGAAGGCAGACGCCGAGGAGGAAGGACCTCCGGAGAAGAAAGAAGACCAGGGCGTGGCCGAAGACGACAAGAAGACCCCGGAAGAAGATACAAGAAAGAAGAATACAGATGAAGATGGATTACAAATAGAAGACCCCTGGATTGTCGTGTTGTATTGATTTATGGTTTTTTATTTTATGGTTTATTATTTTATGGGTCCGAGAGTAAGCTGTTCAATGGGAGTCGGTGAGTTGGTCAAGTAATGGTAAGTGAACTAAAGAAATGTATTTTATTTAACTTGTTCATTTTTTTAAAGGTTTTGTACATGTGTATTTTTTATTTTTTTGCTATATCATTTCTTGCCACTGTATGTATGTATGTATGTATGTATGTATGTATGTATGTATGTATGTATGACTAGATCGATATATACATACAGGGTAATAAATGCTGCTATGCATAAATGTGTGTGTCATGTATTTTAAAATTAGATAGATGTAATTTTTGCTATTGTATGGTGTACTTTAGGTCAGGGTGAGGCTTGCTTTTGTATATTGTATTTTTTTTGGTACTTATATTTTTTCTGAGTATAACTTGTTCTGTTCAACGATTGAATTACTTAATTGTTTAATTGTTATGGATGGAATGTAAATTGTTTAGTGATTTAATTAATGAATGCTAATTGATTTATGGTTACTGGATTGGTTTAAATAGTATACTTGTTTGGATGTATTGGTATTTTGTTTGGAATATGTTATTGTTAACATTCATTTGCAGAATGTATATGGTGCATAGATTGTATGCATCATGTATACAATGTAAATGCAATGTTTTGAGTGGCATTTGAGGCTTTTGATTGGCATTGAGGATTTTGATTGGAAGATCAGATTGGATTATTAAAGGAAATTGATTTTATTGTACTGTGTCTGTATGGAGAAGTGGCATTTGTAGTACAGCATGTTTTTGATAACCCTTCTACATTTATGTGTATATTGGTTCATCATGTGTATATATATATATATATATATATATATATATATATATATATATATATATATATAAACACAGAAAAAACAGGCGCACTCATAGCGTAAAATTGTATAACAATAAATGTATGGAGTAAGGGATAAAAATGCACACTCACAAACAAAGCTGGAAAAAATGCGTTTTTGAGTACAACTCAGCCCGTTCAGATGCAGGAACCCAAGGAGGAGGACTTCGGTGTGATGTCCACGGTGTGTCTTGCCACAATAGCCCCTCTAGGTCCTGGCAGGGACCGAAAGCCACGAGGGACGCCGCCTTCCCCTCTCTCTGGTGCTACACAGAGCATACACTGAATGCTAGCAAAGCAGCAGGAGTGCAATAATGTAGATGAGTGCAAATAAAATATATAACCTGGACAGTAGGCTCCACAGCAATCTCGTTTCTCGCAATCTCCTGATGAAGTCTCGCTTGAGACGAAACGTGTATTGCACTCCTGCTGCTTTGCTAGCATTTTGCTCCAGCCATTCAGACATTCAAGTTCCTGTTTACACTGTGAACTCTCCCCAGCTGAAACCTCGCTGACATCATCAAGTTCACGCGAGACTCCATTCAGTGTTTGCTCTGTGTAGCACCAGAGAGAGGGGAAGGCGGCGTCCCTCGTGGCTTTCGGTCCCTGCCAGGACCTAGAGGGGCTATTGTGGCAAGACACACCGTGGACATCACACCGAAGTCCTCCTCCTTGGGTTTCTGCATCTGAACGGGCTGAGTTGTACTCAAAAACGCATTTTTTCCAGCTTTGTTTGTGAGTGTGCATTTTTATCCCTTACTCCATAAATTTATTGTTATACAATTTTACGCTATGAGTGCGCCTGTTTTTTCTGTGTTTTTGTAGATATCCTATGGAAGTGGTGTTCCCTTCGTTCGGGCTGCAGAGACTCTTTTGGATAGCAATTGGAACATTTTGGGATTTGTATATCTTTTACATATATTTTTCTGGACATTTTCTTTATTGATATTTTATTATGTATTTTATTGGTTCATTTTTTTAATTTTTTTTACTACATCCACTGTGCTTAGCATAGGTTTTTTACTTTTATTTGTAATAACATTTTCCATTTCACTTTTATTTATATTTTTACTCTATAGAGATTTTATATAGTGATAGGTTGGCGCTAATATATTTCTTCTTTTGTTGTGATATATATATATATATATATATATACAGTATTCGACAAACCTATACATTTGCACGCCCCGGGCGAGTGGATTTAACATCGTGGCGAGCTCCTAATGGCCCAAGCAGCACACGTGTGGTACTAGGTGGCGAGTAGATTTTTTTGTTCGGCGAGTAGATTTTTTGGTGATTTGTCGACCACTGTATATATATATATATATATATATATATATATATATATATATATATATATATATATATATATATATATATAATCTCTCTCTCTCTCTCTCTCTCTCTGTATATATATATGTGTATATATATAGTTGCATGATGAAGCTACTGTACAAATGAATGGGTGAAGGGTGGGTATCGGGCCAGTGTGGCTTAACCCCTTAATTACCCTTGCGGTTATTATCCGATAAGGTGTTTAAGGGGTTTATTGATATCTGAATGTAATTGCAATGTATTTGCTATGTATTTTGTGGGCAACGAAAGACAAAGATATTGCTGGCGATGGGGGCTTCTTATTGATGAGGTCAGTAGTACTTTATTTATTTTAATATGCTAGTAAATGTGTTTAATAATGGGCAAATAATCTATTATCCCTATCTGGATAATAGTTATTTTGCACATTATTGTACTGTATGTGGGGGGGGGATGTATGTATTGAATGTATAGGTCAGGTTTATTTATTTTACATTCAGGGTTTGTTCCTTGGTTCTGCGTGAGACCCCTGGAGACCACCTGCGGGATCCTCGGGTATCTCACGGGTATCAGGCTGGTGGTCCACGGGTGACACCTGCGGGGAAAAACCATGGTCCCACATCTGTGGGGGCACCGCGGACCCATAGTCTGTGGGGAAGAACCGGTGGCCTCACATCCGTGGGGCCACCGCAGACCTGTAGTGTGCGGGGAAGAACCGGTGGTCCCACATCCGTGGGGGCACTGCGGACCTGTAGTGACCACCCATGAGTACCCAGACCCCCGTGAGAACCACCCGAGGCCCCTCAGACACCTGTGGGTCTGACCCAGGGCTCCTAGACATCCACGGGCCTACCGTGGGGACACAATTGTGGCCCACGGTGACCCACGGCGACCCCCTGGGGCCATGGCGCTTGGCAGGACCCACCAACAGGCCTCCAGAACCTGTATGAAACAAGTTGCTGGTACCCTGTAGGTCTGTCAGTTGACCCGTCAGCCCGCCGGGGACTCTCGTGGGGCTGGGGTATTAACCCTGTATGTAAAAGGATAAATCATGTATTTATGGGGGGGCACAGAGGGTGGGTAATGTATTTAATAAATAGAATGATGTTTCATGTGGGGCTGTATTGTTTTTATTGTGGGTACTGGGGGTGGGGGGAGGGGGTATTGGCCCCAAGGGTATGTGGTTAGGCCTCCCTTGTGGGTAGTGGGTGAGGGTGGTTAGGCCTCACGGGGTGGGGGGTTAGTGGGGGAGGGCATGTAGGCCTCCCGAGTGGTGGGTGAGGGTGGGTTATCCCCTTAATGACTGTAGCGGTTAATAACCGCTATGGTGATTAAGGGGTTAGATCACATTACATTGGATGTTTTTATTATTGTGTATGTTTTGCAGCATCGGAGGCAGCATGGACGGTGATGAAGCTGAGGATGGCCTTCTTTGTGGCAGCCGGACATGGGTGAGTGCTATATGTATTTAATGTATTTATTGTTCTTTATGTATATAAAATGGGCACATTCACTATTATCCATTTGTGGATAATAGTAATTGTGCCCATTACTATACTTTATGTGTTAAGGGGGGGGTTATTTATTTATAAGTATGTATGTGTTTGGACATTAATGGGGGGGGGCACAGAATTGGTAGTGCAGGCCTGCGGGTAACGCCCGAGGGCCTCCGCTGGCCTATAGTATCATTGATGTGCATATATGTGTATGTTAGGGAGGTATAGGGGTTGTTGGGTTAATATATATATATATATATTTATTTATTTATTTATATTTATTTATTTTGTGTGGGGCTGTTGTGTGTGTTTTTTTATTGTGGGTAGCGGGGGTGGGTGAAGGGGGTATTAGCCCCAATGGTGGTTGTTTAGGGCTTGCGGGTGGGTAGCGGGAGGGCTTAACCCCTTCGTGATCGTAGCGGTATTAACCGCTACGTTCGTGAAGAGGTTAAGTGCACCCGCAACCCCCCCGCAAGCCCTGAACAACCACCAAGGGCCAAATACCCCCTTCACCCACCCCCGCTACCCACAATAAACCTGGCACTGCGGGTTAACCCCTTCATTGCCTTAGCGGTTAGCCGCTAAGGTAATGAAGTGGCTTTACATGCATTTTTCCTGCCTCGGATGCATGCCGCGGGGCTCCGGTGCTGATATCAGCTCCGGAGACCCCCGGCATCAATCACAGACAGGAAAAAGGCCTGATTTTTTCTAAGTGTCGTCCTTGCCGATGCTTCCCCCCACCGACCCGCCAACTTTGAGTTGGCGGGACGAATTGCCGAAAAAATGGCTTTTCGAGAGTGCCGATCAGCTCCGATAAGCACCGAAAACATGATCGGGGCTACTAGAATACAGCCGATTTTAAAAAGTGGCGAAAGGTGCCGAAAAGTGGCTGGCTGCCGATAATTTTTTATCGGGAAGAAAAAATGCCGATTTTGTCCACTTATCGGCGCTTACTGAATTGCAAAGGCTTTTTTTGGCGATAAAACGCTTTTCGTCGCTTAGTGCATAGAGCCCAAAGTTTATTATAATCCATAAAAACAGGGGAGAAAGAAAATAAAATGGAGGGGGATAAACACCTTAAATCTGAAGGAAAAGGACTGAGCATCAAAAACGGACTGTAAACAGTGTCTGAAAAAGTGATAATCAGAACACTGTATCAAAAACCACACACGGGGGTCTAATGATAGGAGTGTGCATGGGCTTGTGGCAACCAAGGAAGGGAAAAAGGTAACTACATAAATATATCAGCACGTGCAAAGTAAGTAGTTAATTCCAAAAGTACCTGAATGCGAAAATTAAAGAGAACATGCAACACATCAAACATGCAAGAAAAGCAGCAGAAAAATGGAAGAACTAATTTCCAAATGCAGAATGGTAATATATCTGAATTTTCTTCTTTCTGACTTACATTCTCTCTCTTTACAGTCTCTAAATCACTCAGGGCAGTCTCATAGGCTTCCTTCAATGTGCACAGTTCTGTTTAGACCATGGCTCTCTTGGCGAGAATGTTCCAGATCTGTGCTGCGAGCGTGAACCTCTTTCTAAGAGACTTCCAACTGTCTAAGGCAGTTGCGAATCACTTGCAGAGCCTTCCTATATTTCTGTTTCAGGTTAGCAATTAGTCCGTCAGACTTGTTCTGCTTTCCATCCTTGGCGGCCGCCGCAATGCTTGCCCTTTCCAGACTGGTCATCACCTCCTCCAACTCACTCCGTAAGAGACTCTCAGATTTCTTCAAAGCTTCGTACACATGTTTAGCTGGAAGTATACACCTCTGTAACTTGGCGTTAACCTCCTGTACTTTAGCATTCACTTCTTGCTCCTTATCCAATTGCTCCCACAGGACTTCATAATCATGATGGGCAGTTTGGAGTACAGAAATTAAGGAATCTTTATCCTGGATCAAGGATTCAGCTTCCCTTTTCTCCTCCTTTTTCTTTGCATCGTTCCTGTGACAATTCTGCCGGACACTTCGGTCTGCAGCACATCTCGGCGCCTTTCTGACGCACGTTGTCCTGACATTGCAGACTCAAGTGGTTAGGTCACTTCCTCTTTGACTTGAGAAATACTTTTCTTTTTCTTCTTCTTTTTCTTTGCTTTATTAGCTCCAGAGACATCAGTAGTACTGGGTACACACTCACTGGTATCAGCTTCCACATCTTCCTTGCGTCCATAACGCGTTGCTTGCTTTAGCAGCTGTGGGAGACAGTATTCCTCGTGCTGCTCCTGTTGCCACTGTTTGTATTTGAAAATTTGCGGACACACTTCTCCCATGTGACCTGGTTCATGACAGGCCCAGCATTCGCACCCTTTTAGAAAATCACCTGTTTTTCTTCTAGCCGGCACAACTCCAAATTCTTCGGCACTGACTCCAAGGTTATGGGGTCATGCGCTCTTGATGCTGGTCACTTTTGCAGCTTCCCTCTGTGGGCACGGATCTCTTCCCAGGGCCACATATGAGTCATCATCATCATTATCATATGGCCTGAAGGGACACTGTTTTGCATGTTATGTACATTACAAAGCAAATATTTAATGTCGGCCATTTAAAAAACCCATTAGGGAAAACTTGACACTCAGCCCTTTGCTTATGTCGTTAGCTTTACACAGCACATCAATATTTTCATACCTGACGGGGCAGAATTTAAACTTAGCACTTGCTAGATGCAATTTTCACTTTCTTCAGCAAAATGTTTGGTTTTATGCTTGGGTTCAGGGCCTTAACATATCTTCATCTACTGACCTCTGGGTGCTACACATTCTCTGTGTATGCCGAACGTACAACTGGTCATAAACAGTGGAACAGATTTCACTCGCAGAGTATGCACTTTTACTTTGGCCGTCGGCCATTTTAAATCCCCATGTTTTTTCTCAAACCCACAGACCTTTCAGTGTCTGCCTGCATTCTCCACCTTATGTGGCAAACGGCTCCCTTTATGTAGCACTGCTGTTTGCCCAGGCTCTTCGCATCTTCTAGGGTTTTAATTTAAATAAAAGGAGGACAAACACGTGTATACACACAAGGGGATCCGTGAAGTGAAGTGGTAAGCACACTAGACACTGTTCTCAAAGGAAATTTTCACTTAAATGCACGCAATTAACAATTAGGATATAACTTTTAATACTATTACTTACCAATTGTAAGTGTAACAGTAATTAAAAAGTCAAACTAACAATGATGTGACGAAATACCAGTGATCCCTACTTAATAAACACTCAGACACAGTGTAATACTTGTCAATTGATAGGGATTAAATGGTTAAACTCAGCGTTGAAGGGAATACTCAACAGAGAACAGAAGAAAAACTCAGTAATGCACCTTTAAATAATTGAATTCTCTAAAGACCATAGCAGATATTAGCTTTAGTTCTAATAAGGTGCAACTGATAACATCATTATACTATGAACAACCCTCTATACCCTAAGGGGAGAGGTGTATATCAGGAGCAGAGCGCTACCTTACGAAGTAGGTATATAATTATAGTGTGTGTCATGAATATAAGGTAACCATCAAGTGCCAACCCTCACACACCACTAGTAAGATAAATACGGCAATGCAAAGCCACCCAAAATTAAAGAGAATCGCTAGAAATGGTGTTACAATCCAAACTAATAAACTGAAATAAATACTATCTTAAACCATAATACTGAAATGCAGCATTGACTCAAAGATAAATGAACCATAAATCCCAACCTAATGTATCACTAGATAGACTCAATCAGACTCCTGTCATTAATATCTAAATGGTATAATTAAATATATCATAATGCTCTGATCAGCTGAGAAATCGTAGCTCAAAACCTAAAACAGCTCCATAACGGAGGCTGATGATGTGCCCTACGCACATTTCCCTCCAGCTATGGAGCTTCATCAGGGTGTTTGGTTTTCTGCTTATCATATCTTCATCTACTGACATCTACGTGCTATTGCATCCATACTTCACACTTTCCCTGTGTAGGCTGTAAGCACAACTGGTCATGCACAGTGGGACAGAATTCACTCACAGAGTCTGCACTTTTACTTTGGCCAGGCGGCCATTTTAAATCCCCACATTTTTTCTCAAACCCACAGACCTTTCAGTGTCTGGCTGAATTCTCCACCTTATGTGGCAAACAGCTCCCTTTATGTAGCACTGCCGTTTGATTAGGTTCTTCGCATATTCTAAGGTTTTAATTTATATTAAAGGAGGACAAACACGTGTATACACACAAGGGGCACTCAGCCCTCAACCTTCAGTGGTTTATTTTTCCTTAGTGACACTAAACATTTCAAACACCAGCACTTTAAGAAACAGAAAAAATCATAAACATAATATCTACTCTTGTCAGGAGTCTAACTCACAAC
The DNA here is from genome assembly GCF_040206685.1 of Ascaphus truei. Taxonomy (NCBI): domain Eukaryota; kingdom Metazoa; phylum Chordata; class Amphibia; order Anura; family Ascaphidae; genus Ascaphus; species Ascaphus truei. Next base: position 91,885,980 of record NC_134485.1, read on the forward strand.
ATATCCCTATCTGCAATGTTGGCTGGGTAAGCCAGTTACCAACTTTAAATAGCACACAGATATAACATTGAGTTCTTAACTGTCAGATAGGGACAGCATCCCGTTGTCTTCCAGGTTAGGGGAGCGCTGCAGATCTCAGATGATATATGTGGAAAAGTGGAGAAAATATATAATGGTGCAGACAATAATACATCTGTGAATCCAAACAGTAATGTGTCAGACTCACTCACATATTTCTTCTGTAAATAGAAGGCATATCAGAGACCCATCTCTCTCTGATAAGAGCCCTTTGCATGGACCTTCAAGTAGACAGCTGTTATGGAAGATGTGTCACGCTTGTGCTCTCCTCACAAGCGCAGGGAAGAAAGGGAAGGACCCGTTAGCGAGGTGGGGAGGCCGCAGGGGATACGAAGGGAGTAAGTTGCCGCGCAGCTGGGGATCGGCGCACGTAGTCACGTGACCGCGCCGCGCGCATGAGAATGCGCGACACATCCAGAGGTGCGGTGCCTACTCAGAGACACGAGTGATCCAGCTGCATGTGCGCGCATGCTCTGACAGCAGAGCGGGAGTGCGCGCTTTCTCAGGCACCAACGCGGGGGTTGTGGGAAGCCAACGCTTCAGCAGAGGAGTCTGGAAACGGAAACCAGGAACATGGTACAGGAACATGGGCATAGAGTCCAGAGCACAAGGTAACATCCAGAGAAGGATTGCTTCTAGGAGAATGTCCAGACTTCTTAAAGGCATAGTGCCAGAAACAGCAAGGTGCAGCAAAACTAAACATAACATAAGGGTTCTTAGTCTAATCCATTGGCCAAGGAATTATAAGCCTGCTACCACGTCAAGGCGAACCCTACTAAGCAGGTACCTACACTACCCGATGGTAAACTAACCTCAGTAGTATGAGTGACTGTCCCAGTCTTCCGGAATCCACAGGAGATAAGTAAAGGTCCCAAGGAGGTCCAGGCAGGAGCAGTATGCGATGAGTACCAGCAGGCACCAGGGCAGGCAGCAAAAGACTAATAGCAGAGAGAAAGTCAAAGAGAGGCTTACTTCCTGTCAGGAGGAAGAGGGCAGGGTTTGCCAGAAAGCAAGATGGCGTTGCTTGCTTCAGAATCCTTAAAGACACAGGATCTTGACTCACAGCTAGAGGGTGGCGATCAGAAGTAAACAGGTAAGGAAGGGACACGCAGCAGGGGGCGTGTTCCGCGCATCGTTACAAGATGATTCTTGAGTGGTGTGCTGTATGTGTGGTTTAATCCTTTTACATACCTCCCAGGGAATAGAATAAAGAAAAAAGAGCACACAATAGTGTAGTATGTTGAAAAAGGGCCTATTACATCTCATATAAACATATAAATAATGCACTCACATTCTATAATAAGGAAAAGTTCATGGGAGAGAGCCGCTGGTACACATGGGGTATGCGCCATCCGCACTGCTGCCTCGTCCGTTTCCGTGTATGTCACGCCTAAGTCACATCCTGTGATGACTCGTATGAGGGCGGAAGAAGCTTCCCTGGATACTCAGCTTCTGCAGTCTGCCAGGACCTTCCGTGTTAGCACTCAGTGGCTCTCAAACATCAGATTCTATGCGTTTCACTATGGCTTCTTCAGCATCCCAACAGATTCTCAGATGCTGAAACAATTGAGTGGTCCATCTACCCAGAACTGGATCCTGAGGAGCAGCATCCTCCCAGCCTCCAGGTTCTAAGAGAGAATGAAGCAGCAAATCTAACTGCAATATATTCTTGTTCCTCAATTAGGAAAGCAGGTGAGGGAAACCTGAACTATTGTTAAGTCTGGTATGAATTTCCTATCCACCAGCCTTAGTGACTGGAAATCTTTGGGTTGGATAACTTCCATACTATGTCCGCACTTTCTTCTATAAATCAGACAGAAAGTTGCCCACTATCCTTGGACTATATCACAATACCTAATTTACAAACTATATGAACACAAATTGCAAATTGTATGTATACAGATGCAGCGGCCGTTATTCAAACATTTCATGGAGCCTTTTTCATGTGATCTGCTTTATTCCACGTGGCACGTGTTTATCGTGGTTGCTTTGTTTGAATTTAATGGATTCTGTTTCTTTGGGTACAATCCTTCGCGTATCCGTGGCAGAAATTAATGAATTGTTATGTGTACAGTACTGTGGTACTGTGCTACTGTGCTATTTTGTCAATTTCAGGTGTTTAAAAACCAGAACACTAAAATGCCATTTTCTGCACTCGCGTCTTAAGGCGGTAAGGTTGTAAGAAATCACGCGCAATGACATGGGTATTCCAAGGTCTGCAATGCGTGAAATGTTCGAATAGCGGCCGCTGCATCTGTAGATAAGCATAAAGACTATGATAATATACATAAATACATGCGTATGTACGTATTACATATGTGTGTGTGTGTACAGTAGCTAAAAATAAATTGTGCACTGGCATTAAAAATATATAAATTTATAAAAAATGAAAATGTTAATAAATGTGAGTATATATGTTGTGTCTAAAAATATATAAAATAATTGAAAATAAACATTTCTATGAATGAACAAAAGCCTCAAAAAATATTGCTGGTGTCTCAATTTAAAAGCTTAAAAATCCAATATCTCTTCTGTCTGCATAATGTAGGTACTTGAACATGTTCCCTAACAAAATAGAGAAGGGGGGGGGGCATTCTCAAGTCCCTTAATCTTCAAACCATCCAATTTACAATTATTAAAAACAAATAAATGCGCCGGTGGGTAGTTAAACCATTCACTATATTTCTTACATGTTCCAAAAAACGAGTACTAAATGGTTGCATGGTTCACCCTATGTACTGAAAAACCACACATTCAGGATATCATGTACTGTAAATTTCATAACTAAACAATTGATAAAACCCTTTACTTTTAAACTTTCTTTTTCTGAAAAGGAAACATTGGTTCCTGACACAAAAATGGGATAGAATGCCCTTGGTGAGAAACACGTTAGAGGTTTTCTTATAACTTTTAGATTTATTCCACAATAAATATTTTTTTTTTTTTGCTTTAATTTTCCTCCAGTTGTCTCTCTCTGTTTTTGCTGTTGCTCCTTTTTGATGCATTTATTCTATTTTGATGCATTTAATTCTAAGATATCTGTATTTGCCAGAAACCCTAACTCCTCCTGAAAGTGATGAAAATGTCGGTTTTGGCCCAGATTATGAGGAATTCCATGAACATGTTGGGGAAAATCCTAATCATAGTCCATAGATGTGTAATGCCCATCAGATTAACACAGCAGGGGTCCCTACATTTGAATTGGGACTCATGCTTTGTGAATCCTATGGGCTGCAAGTCCCATTCAAACATAGGGGCCCCTTCTGTGTTAATCCGACGGGCCATTATAGCGTTTATGCACTATGCTGCAGAGTGTTTGCTAGATGCTTGTGGATTTTCCTCACACGCTTGTCCAGAACCGACAGTTGCATCTGTATATGCTTTTTAATTTACTGGGTACAAGACTATTTTCAAACTTTTTAACTTTCTAAAAATAATGGATGGTGCGTTTTTGAGACATTTATTAAGATATGTATCACACATCAAATACTGTATGTTCAGTATTTTGCCACTATATCCCTGATGTTTCAAACTTATTTATTGTATCTTGTAATAAAAAGTGACTGTAAATTATTTTCTACAGTAGCAATTTAATTTTTCCTTTTATTGACCCTTTTGTTTACGATCTTATTCCTATATTCCATCATGAAATAGTATATATTTAACAAACTTGCTGTCTGAAATGAATCTTCAATGATTTTAGAAATCTATTCTTTGGCTTTAAATCTAGTTTTTAAGATTCCAGACTGACTTAAAAAAAATCTACATTGGATGAGCAATTTCTTTTTAAATAACTAAACTGACTAAATTGTATATTTATTTAACCCTTTTCATGATGATTTCTATCAGCATGTAAGTAGCTATTGGAAGATACTTGTTTAAAATTAACATTAGTCTTAATATGGCAGTCTTCATGAACTGAATGAAGTAAAAGCAAGACCCATATAATTCTGATGAAAATGTATAAACACATTTTTCTTCACCATTCAAAATAATCAGGTAATCTATGAAATGGTCATAGCTGACTGGGGTTGGGCCTGGTCTCCTATCAGTCCAGATATATCTGTTATCTCAACTCTCCATAAACAAATTTGCATAGCTGGGGAAAAATCTGGTCCCCATGGATGTTCCACAAATCTGTAAATAAAAAGAATCATCAAATAAAAAAAAAAATATGCCTCAGCATAAAAGCAATACTCAATAATAAAAACTCCTTTTGTATACAGTAGATGAGAAATATTGATCAAGATCCAAAAAATACTTGACAGCCTGTACTCCCTTAGAATGATTAATATAATTATAAAGTGACTGTACATCGCTAGACACCCACTGATAAGTGGACTTCCATTTAATCTGTTAGACATGCAGCATTTTCCCAAATATAAGGGCTCAAATTACTGATATAAAGCTGTAAAATAAATCAACATACTGGAACATGCTGGATGACATTCACCCTATCCCAGAAACTATAGACCTGCGTGGACAGAATAGGACACTTTGTTGCTACCACTCAACCACTGTCACTCCGCCGCTGCCATTCATCCATCAAGTACAGTCAGCCGCTGGTCGTTTTACTCCTAAAATAAGTGATTAACATTAGGGGTTATCTTTAGGGCTTTTAGGCTAATGGGTTAAGGTTTTAATGGTAGAGATAAGCATTAGTATTAGGAGTTAAGGTTAGGGGTTTCTATGGTAATGGGAAAGGTTTGGGGGCTACCTTGGCGGCGAAAGAGCCGGCTGCTAAAAAAGTGGTGGCTAAACAGCGACTGTGGAGTCCCGTAGGCAGAAAAATGTCCTAGAGAATTATTCCCATACTTATGTACCTTGGGTAGATAATTACAAATAGGAACTCTAGGGTTATTGATCTATAAAAATCAATATTCAACATCATTAATTTTATTGTTCTCAATTGCATTTTTCAATAACAATGTGTATGACCTCTGGAATTCCTCAGTAGGGTCACTAGCCAACTTTTTATATGATACACCAGTGTTAAATAATCATAAATCTTCTCTACTAAAGGTTCTATACTTATTTCAAAACTACAAGCAGCATCAGAGACATCAACAGTTCCACTTGATTCAACTAATAAAGAGGTCAAAGTGGTACATGAGCCCACTTTTTTCGTTCCATTACAATCATTAGACTCTTTTTTGCCTCCTGAATCAAGAAATGTCTCCTTAAAGTAATTTTATTGACAAAAATAAGCACAAGTGACTTTCCAAAAAAAGTTAAAATAGCTTCACAGATGGATAATAAAAATGACCATACAGTACAATCTAGTATAACCCGAGCGAAATGCTGCTCCAAAAAGAGATCTTCCAGGTGGTCTCTAAACAAAATTTCCAGAACAACCTGGAGCACAGATTCTCCCAGGGTATATATAAAAAATATATAAGGAGAAGCAAGTGGTGCAATATGTTTCAAAGTGAATAGCATAAAAAAAAAACCCTGTCTTAAAAGCAAAATAAGTAGCTATCATCACATCTGCAAAAAAAACATCCCCTTTGGCACATTTGCATCTATTTAGAAAGCTTCTGACAGAGGGGAGAAAAGCACAAAATGTGATTTAAAAAATGCAGAAAAAACTTTAATGAATCATGTTGTGCAGAAGCCAGCCCAATTTTGCTTAGACGAAACGCGTCAGAGAATTGTTCTGTCTGTTTAATCAGGGCTTTTATGCCGCATTAAAGTCTTTCTGTTGCACGCTGCCGCCAGCCTGATACTTTGTACTGCAGTGCTCCAAGCCCCCCTTTTTTTCACTTACCCAGCCCAATTTCAAGACTCTGACTGGAATTTTGGCATTTGCACACATTTTTCAAGCTTGTTTAAGGATGCCCTCGGTGTGCACAGTTTAATGCATATAGTCCGGGACTTCAAACAATTCACACTTATATTCTGAGTATTATAAAAAATAGCAATCAAGTATAGATTTATATTCCCTAAAACAAGACATTATAACATAGTTCCACATTACCATCTAAATCAGGGGTAGGGAACCTTTTTTTTAACCAAGGTCCATTTTGATATTTATAAAATCATTCGAGGGCCATACAAAATTATCAACTTAAATTAATAAACTCACCCCTAATGTGATGGCTGGAACTGCTTCTCTTTGGGTGACTGACTGACTCTTGGGTGGTGGGTGACTATCACTGACTGTGGGTTGGTGTCTGTGTGTACACATACACACACACACACACACAGACCCACTCTCAGACTCTCAGACTCTCAGACCTACTCTCAGACTCTCAGACCCACTCTCTCTCTCTCTCAGACACACACTCTCTCTCTCAGACACACTCTCTCTCTCAGACACACTCTCTCTCTCTCAGACACACTCTCTCTCTCAGACACACTCGCTCTCTCAGACACACTCTCTCACACTCAAGCAAAATCATACTGAAGGCTCCAAAGACAAGTGTTAAACTTGAGTGGCACTCAGTTGGAGTGACACTTGACAGGACCGCAGACATGGCAGTCAAGTTCAATGCACCGTTAGTGCGACTTAGTCTTCCTGAAGTAAAAAATTGCAAATTGAATACAAATACTCCAAATACTACCTGCACTGAAATCCATCACCAATGATGCTAAACAAGAATGACAATCAGTTGCAAGAAGTGACAACTTGAGATGCACGAGGGACAGTCTGACAGCTTAGATCACACTGAGTCATTTTATGGGGCACAGATCATTGGGGGTGGGGGGGGGGTCTGCAAAAGTTAATCATACAACATGTATTGAAGTCAATGAGACCAATGATGCTGGGATTAGGTGTCACTCAGTGACTGAGTGACAGGCCTGGTGGTGTCCCAGGGCCCTCCTGCCCTCCCCCTGTCAGGGACCTGCGTGGCTACCTCTTCTCTTACACTGAGGAGCAGGTGCCCTCCTCCACAGCTGCTGCCCGGTGTGGGGAGGAGGAGAAGGAGAGTCGGTTGTGAGGTATCTCTCCCTCTGCAGACTCGCTCTTGCATCCCCCAAGCCACACTCCTCTTATATCACCTCCCCCCCAAGCCCCAATCCTATTATACACCCTCGTCCCTCAAGCCCCACTCCTTTTATACACCCTCCTCTTATACCCCCTTCTCCCCCAAGCCCCACTCCTCTTATACCGCCTCCCCCCCAAGCCCCACTCCTCTCATACCCCCTCCCCCCAAGCCCCACTACTCTTATACCCCCTCCCCCCCAAGCTCCACTCCTCTTATACCCCCTCCCCCCAGCCCCACTCCTCTTATACCTCCTCCAAGCCCTACTCTTCTTATACCCCCCAAGCCCCACTCCTCTTATACCCCCCCAAGCCCCACTCCTCTTATACACCCCCAAGCCCCACTCCTCTTATACCCCCTCCCCCCAAGTCTCACTCCTCTTATACCCCCTCCCCCCCAGCCCCACTCCTCTTATAACCCCTCCAAGCCCTACTCCTCTTAAACTCCCCCAGCCCCACTTTTCTTGTACCCCCCCCAAGCCCCACTCCACTTATACCCCCCCCAAGCCCCACATCTCTTATACTCCCCCAAGCCCCACTTCTCTTATACACCCTCAAGCCCCACTCCTCTTATACCCCCCCCCCCAGAGCGCTGCTTACCCACGCCACCCTGGTGATATTCAGTTCCTTCGTCACCTCCTCTTATAACCCCTCCAAGCCCTACTCCTCTTAAACCCCCCAGCCCCACTCTTCTTGTACCCACCCAGGCCCCACTCCTCTTATACCCCCCCAAGCCCCACTCCACTTATTCCCCCCCCAAGCCCCACATCTCTTATACCCCCCCAAGCCCCACTTCTCTTATACCCCCCCAAGCCCCACTCCTCTTATACCCCCCCCAGAGCGCTGCTTACCCGCGCCACCCTGGTGATATTCAGGTCCTTCGTCACCTCCTCGAAGGCCACCATCTTCCCTCCTACTACTCCGCCTCCTACTACAGCAGCTGCTGCTGCTCTGGATGTGCGCAGGGGGGGGAATGGAGCGGGGGGGATCGGAGCGGGATCGTAGCGGGGTGGATCGGAGCAGGGGGGGATTGGAACAGGGGAGGCATGGAGCAAGACTTACCACTTGCTCCATGCAGGAAGAGGTGGGCCTCGCTTTGCAAGCTTGGATAGAGCTTGCTGCGGGCCAAAAAAAAAATCTTGGCAGAGTGACAGCACAGGCAGCCAATCAGGAGAGGGGGAGTTTTTTTTTTTTGCTTTCTTGCAGGTACAGTACATTGCGGGGGCCGGACCAAATGATTTCGCAAGCCTTATACGGCCCGCGGGCCGGACGTTCCCCACCCCTGATCTAAATAAATATACAAACAAATAAGGTAAAATTAGTCTGCATATGAAAATTTTAATAGAATTGTATTGTATGTATTAAAAAGGCTACTGCTCAAGACTTAAAATCCTAGGAAGTTTGCAATTATGGGTTTTCAGGATCACTATGGGCTAGGTGCACTAAGCTCATGACTAAGGAGTCGTTAAAACATACTTTGCATCTCATATCAGCGTATCACCCAGGTATCTCAGGTAGTCTCCCTTTTAAGCAGAGGTGCATCTTCACATGTTGCTTGAAGGGAGCTTCAGGGGATATACAGATGCAGTGGCCTTTATTCGAACAAATCACGTCGCCGTTTTCGTGTGCGCTGCTGTACTCCACTCGGCATTAACGCGGCCAATCGCCCCAGGCACACGTGTTTATCGCGGTTACTTTGTTTGAATTTCATGGATTCTGTGCAATTAAATGCAATGAAATTAATTAATTGTAATATGTACAGTTCTGTGCTACTGTGCTACTGTGCTACTGTGTCAATTCCATGTGTTTAAAAGCCAGAACCCTAAAATGCCATTTTCTGCACTAGCCTGTACTCGCATCTAAAGGCGGTACGGTTGGAAGAAATTACGCGCCATCACATGGGTATTCCGAGGTATACACCGCGTGACGTGTTTCAATAACAGTTGCTGCTTCTGTAAATTACACTAGAGACTATAATTAAAACAGGTCTCTCTCTCCTCATGTATGATCTAAATAATGTCAGGTTTAATCCCTGTGCTAATCTAAATGGCCTTTAGTGCAAATGCAATGTTAGAGGGAACACTTGCTTAGCATATCTTTAGAACTAATGGCCTGACATAAAATAACCATATGTTATTTAAGGAGTAGCATTGGGTTAACATTACATTATATGCTTTATTGGATTTGTGTTATGATTAACCTCAAGTTATTTTGTAGTAAATTAAATTGGCTAACAGAGTTTAGTACATCTAGTCCTATATATCCTTACCTTTTTTAGTTTTGCTATATAGCTGCTGTCTCTCTCGTCTGTTTTCAGAAAATATGCTAGAAATGCCAAGCAGACCTAGGAGCAGTTTTCCAGACATACTGTTGGATTTATCTTTTATTGTCATTTTGGGATTGTCAGATTACTGTAATGTTTTCATACTTTTGTAGTAGCTGTATCCATATAATTTCTTACCTTGTGATGTACCTATTTTAACAAATTACGTGACCTCTCCCATCTTTCTAGCAAAAGACCCTAGAAAGTTTTTCAACAATGGTAAGTGTAAATAGAAGAATAATATACAGATTAAAAAACAAACAAAGAATAAAAAGTCCAATCCACATAGTCCAATTCAAAAAAATAGACCAATTGACTAGCTATTTGACCTTAGAATGAGAAATTTAGATGGAGAATAACAATACATAGGCTATATGAATGAAAGCAGTATGGCAATATATGCTATTTATCAAGTTTTCCTAGATGTTGCATTGCAGCCAAACCATTGCATCAGTTTTATCAAGACAAAACGTCCCAATTTACATTAACAATAGCTTTTTCATTGGCAAATATGCGGTGGTCTTGCCCCAATTTTGCAGGATTGGGGACTTTGATAAATTATTTATTAATTAATTTAGTGTGGTATAGTGTCAATCATGACAATGCAGACAATGGTGATGATACATTTCTGTAAAATCAAAATATGACACTTTGTGCTCATTTGCATGGCATTTCCCAAAATCCCTAGCTGTAGTGGAAGCATTGAATGCTGAGAGATAATGGTGAAAAGACACGTGTATGTGCCCAAAGGAAATATTTTTATTTGCTGTCCAGTGTACGGTAGAGGGTGTTTGTCACGTTTTTTCCCACCATAACTTATATAATGTATATTATCAAACAAATTATTTTTATTTAACATTGTTAAATAACATACTACCTGGTTTATGTTTTAATACAGTCTAGATAACACCCAAACATTAGAACTAAATGGTACAATATAAAGTCACATTCACCTTGGGTAAAAAGAAGGGCAGAAAGGAATCAAATTATTACAATTAACTCCAACCTGACCCAGTCAATTCAGATGAGAGTTTGTAGAACTGACATTGAAAGCATAATTAAGAAATCCAGTACAGCAACAACAACAGAATAACACTTTTAGAACACTAATAATTACAAGTGATAAATGATTTTGTGATCAAACAAGATTTTTATATATATATATATATATATATATATATATATATATATATATATATATATATATATATAGACAAACCAACAGGAACTTTGGTTACATCTCATGCTGGATAGACCATCTCACTAGCATTTAGTGTCATGTTGCTCCTTATGATTCATGTTTATGTTCTCTGTTCACATTCTCATTGGACAACGCTAATTGATTTTGGGTATTTAAACCCTAACTGGACATCATTTCATTAAGCCCCTTGAAGAAGCAAAGGGTGCGAAACGCCACGTCGGGCTTGTCTTTGTGTGTACTCCCTTTGGATCCCTTTCATCGGCTGTGAACTCTTGCTGCAATAATGACACAAAATTTCTTGCCATTCTTACAATCCAAGGACATTATACTCATTATTTTCTGCAAGTATATATAATGATTCCTTTATTTTATAAGTGGTGAATTTTTGTCATTTATTTGTTTCTTTGGTGACCTAGTTCACAGCACACAGCTGTTGTAATAATATTATTTTGACCGTCCGGTCTTAATATATCTCAGGAGGTTATTTCTCTTTTTTCACCTGAGCAGTAAGATCCTGTTTTTTTCTGTTTTTTCTATATTTACTTAGGATCTTAGTATTACCCTGATATTTTCACAGCTGTAGAGACCCTTTGGGGATTGTTTTATATTTGTTTAGTTTTTTCCATGTCCATTAATAAACATTTTTTCATTATTATTGTTGCTTGAGTGCTCTTAGTGGGACACTTTTCTTTTTTCTTTTGTTCATTTCATATATATATATATATATATATATATATATATATATATATATATATATATATATATATATATATATATATAATATACTTTCTAAAACTTGACAAGAAAACAAAGGGGGTTATCAACAAATATTAACTGTTTTTGAGAAAAATAATAAAATCATAATCCATATATTTACATTGGTTAAAATCATAGGTTTTGTTTGATTTCCAAGAGTGACCCAAAAAATTTCCACCACTTCCGACTTGTCTCATTGTCACATTATTTTGGTGAAGCACATAAAAAAGTGACGCACAGAGATGCAGAATTTGAAACATCTCTTTATAATCTGGGCATCATGTACTCCTTCCTAGCACTACTGTACTGTATATCCTCCTATTTACACTCGGGTTGACTCGCATACTGTAGTGCAAAAACTGGAGCGAAGAGCCTAATACATTGACACAAACAGATGCAAGATAAAAACTACACAATTTGCTACAAATCTGCCTTAATACATCTGCTTGTTTGCATTATGTCAGTGCAGGCATGACATTAATGATAATAAGCTTTTATTTTTTACTTCTTGATTTAACCAGTCATAGCAGATAGGTCTACATTCCCCAAGTTCCATGATAATATACTGCATTATGTAAAAATAAAATAAAAAGTATGGAGGATATTTTAAGCAATTTAACACCATATTCACTAAGAATTATGTACAGTACAGTATACATGATAGCCATGTGGAATACTATATGGCTTTTTGGTATTTATTCAGGAAAACCGCAATAGTTACCATTGCAATTTCCCGGTTAATGCCAAAAATCAACATGCAACTAAAATACATGGCTACCACAGAGTAATGTAATACCAAAAACAAAATCCCTATTAGACAAAGAAGGCTACACACTATTATAAAAACAAAACTGATATAAATTCTCTTTTGTTTAAATTATAGTCCTCTTGCCATATTGAATACATTTTGTAAGCTTTCTTCCTTATCATATGCCCATCCTCATTGGTCCTCTTTCGGATAACGCAAATCAGTTAGGGATTAAATATGTACTAAAGTTTCCCAGCTACAACACTGGGAAAACAGAAGAAAAGATCCGCTTTCTGTGGGATTATTTTTCTTTAATAGCTGTGTTTTTCTCATGTGTTGAAGCCAGGAGGCTTCATCAACAAATGTATGACTTTCTATTGGCCCATAGTTTGGTAGGCATTTGGTTTTCCCTGACAGGACATGTAAAATCTGGTAACTTCACCAGTAAATATCTCTGAAACTGGGGGTTCTGTAGATCTGAAAATAGAGAGGTTTAGCTTCTGGAGTACATCCTGGGAAAAAAATGGCTTAGGTGGGAAGTTTAAAATAAAGTTAAACAGTTTGCCTTGCAAACTTCTGCCATGCTTTATAATGTAATTAAAGTGATCATTCACATTCAAAATTCGAACCATTATAATTAAACAGATCAACCGCGAATCAACCGCAGTTCAACCGTGGGTGCCGGGCCGTGCGAATGCAGCATGAGCATGGAGGATGCACCAATTATTCCACATGGCATTCAGGGCATGGAACCACAACGCCCCCAAGAAGTTTTAGAATAAAGGCTGGCACAGCAGTATAACTTTTTCAAGTCAGGTACAATTATCATTGCTCCATCTGTATGAATGGCTGATGTTAATTTCGAGGCTTTAGAAAGCTGATAGGTTGAAGCAAAAGTTGATAGCTTTCATTTGGCAGAGGGCAGGCCTATTGAATGGCATTAACAATAAACACTGCTCCATAGGTCAAAGAGAAACCAGAGGAATATTCTATATAAACTCATTAATAATGATTTGGGACCAAATGGTACATTTCTAAGAATGTATACATGATAATCTTAATTTAAATTAAATATTTTATAAGCAGCCAAAGAAAAAAGCAGTAGTATAAGATGAACATAAAAAGACTGCTTGCACGCGAGCTGAGCTGTAGAATTGCGTTAATAAATAATTGGAAAAGAGAAGAATCCATAAACTCACCAAGGATAACGATGGTCTGTTAAAGACAAACAATTGCATTAACAAATAAACATGTTACAGATGTAGCCAACGTTAAAGCACCCATTAGCACACGTGAACACATTTCCGCTGGTACAAGATATTGTGCAATTTTCAATTTAGTTGAATTGAGATGCGAGTTGCCAAATTTCACAATTTTGTTCAATACCACCTAATCAGAAGCAATAAGGTTGGCTACATTTGTTCATACCCACAAATACTGTATGCCTGATGTTGTATACAGTATCTGCAATGATCAGGTTATCAAAGGTGGCAATATTAAATCATTGTAAATAAAAGCTCAAAGTCACAAACTACTGTACATCCAAATCATAGGCCTGAGTAACAAGTGTCAACATGTCACTGAGGAAAGGAAATGATTTGCTGCTCTGATTATAAGGGTAAAGAGTTTTTTTTAAATAAATATATGCTTGAATTTCCCAGTAATAAAATACTGTAAATGTGCTCAAAGCAATTGATTATACCTATATATAGTTAAAAATAAGATCCTTTACAGACTGCAAAATCCTTCTCTGCAGGAAATGCAACTTTACCTTGAGGGAAATAATTGATGATGAAAATCCTGGGAACTTCTGAAAGAATGCTTAAATAAACAGTTTGCATGCACAGTTCCAGAGTTTATGTACCATTTTCAAGGTAAAACATTTATATTAATGGACTTCATCTAGAAGGACTTTATAGTTAAGGTGACATGATATTTCTGCAATTTCTGTAGTTTTAAAAGAAAACTCCAAAGAAAAGTCTACAGAAATGATAAGTTTTCATTTTTAATTTCATTTTTATGACAGTTATAAAATGTTAATTGTAGTGATATTGCATGTTCTTATGAGTGCAAAACTGTAATGAGGGTAGACCTCTTCACTCAATATCTGGCACATCAGTACATTTGCAGTGTAAAAAAACATGCTTGATTTTTCTATATTGTTATCTTTCCCACTAGAGTCTGTGAATCTGTCATTAAATTAAAGAAGGATGGAATGGTGATAAGGGCACAATGTTTAAGTGTAATAATTTAAAGATACTGTACAGCTCTTTATGACCTTGGGCACAATATTTCCCTTTGCAACAGATACGAATGATAGCACAACTTTAAAATTAGGGAGGGATACACTATGAGAACTTTGTGAAGCAAGGCCTTTTTACTAAAAAAAAAGTAGTGCATATATGGAACAGCTTTGTTACTGCAAATGTGGAGGGGTCCGTTATGGCTGGAATCAGGATTGTGGATTTATGACACACTGGACACCTTTATCACCTGCAGTATGTTAAGGTGGAGAGAAGGAGTTCTAGGGTGCTTATCCTCTTAATACTTCATTCATGGATGTATACATTAGAGCAAGGTTCGCAGACTTTTCCCGTGCGCACGCTCTGCAGCTCGCGCCCCCCCCTGCTTTGCCCCAGTGTGAAATGACGTGTGGGTCATGTGACATCATGTTGCCATGGTAACGTGACATCACGTGACACCGCGGCGTATTTTGCCGCCGGATTACTATGACGACGCATCGCTGGAAGGTAAGTTTGTTATAGAGGCCTCACACGGTCCTCCGGCATTTCATTTAAATACCTTGGGGAGAGCGCGGGACCTCTATAACTGCCACATCCCCCTGAAAATATTGCGCCCCCCAGTTTGCCCACCCCTGCATTAGATAATATTGTTCCTCAGGTTCTTTTTTTTGTTTGTGGATGCAGTATCTGTTACATGTCGTTTAATAAAGCATTTTTTAACCTTACCTTTTTGCTGGAGAGTTCTGCTTTTCTTGGAGCGGCTTGGATCTTGCTGATCATTTGCTATTCTACTTGTCAATATGATCTAACATTAATGTTCTAGGATGTTATGTTAATATTGTTATTCCTGTGGTTTTACTATTATGTTATTGATGATGTAATAGGGTGTGGGGGTGACAGGAGAGGGGTTCCCTCACCAGTCCGCATGCTCCTGATAAGAGGTGATATGGGCTTAACCCATATGGCCTTAAAAGCCCCATGGGATCCTGAGTGGGAGAAGCACTTGATTACCGGCCCCATTTGAGTTCTGGTCCGGTGAGGAATTTTCTCCCATTTTCAGAAGAGCCTGGGTCCATCTGGATTCCAAAAGGCTCATTCCATAATTCATTTCATCCACAGTTGGCTTTTTCTTTTTATTCCCCCAAATGTTCCCCTCCCCCGTCCCAGACCTTCCTAAAAGTGTGGCTCTCTGAAAAGTGGTCATGGCTCCTCTGGTTGTTGGGGGTCCATCCGCGAGGTTCGGCAAAGGTAAACGTTAGGGCAAAGACACTGACATGGCATTAAACATCATCTCACATAAAGTTAAAGGCCTTAATAGCCCGCAAAAAAGAGAGTGGCCTTCACAGACTACAAGAGAGAGTGCAGATGTGGTGATGTTACAGGAAACACATTTCAGTAAAAACAAATTCCAAAATATTTTGACAAAAATTTCAGAAATTACTTTTTCTCATCAGCCAATTGCAAGAAGAGGGCTGTAGCAATCATGTTCAACAGCAGATGCCTTTTTGTAGTGGATATGATCAAGAGAGATAAGGAGGAAGATGCTTAATTTTAGTGGGTACTGTCCAGGGTCAAAAGTTAATGCTGTTGAACGTCTATGCACCATGTGAGAACGACCCAGAGTTTTTTACGACATTTTTTAATGTCAAGGTATCTAATGGTTATGTGATCCTGGCTGCGGATTTCAATAAGGTTTTGGACATGGGTTTAGATAGATCAGAGCAATCCCATCGAGCAGGAAAAAAGGGGGTAACAACATTGGTTAAGGGTCTAAAAGATGCACTGAGTAGATATATGAAGAGAGCTACACCTGGGTAAGAGGGGATACACCTTTTTCTCCCACCACAGTAGAATAGATTACTTCTTTGTGTCAAGCAGATGGGTTCCATAGATCTCCTCAGCGAGGACCAATGATATTTCATGGTCAGATCATGCACGGATAGAGCTAAGGTGCTCTCAAATTAACCTAGTCCGGCAAGGAGCAAATTGGAAATTGAAAAAGTATCTTTTGAAGATTCCAGAGGTAGTGGCATCAGTGAACTCTGAGATTGACCATTTTTTTTAATTAATGAGGACAGCGTACATTTCCAGATGATCTTGTGGGAGGCGCACAAGACGACTCTGAGGGGGACACTTCTGAGTATTGCTGCAGGTCGCAAAAAAACTGGATATTTATTATATAAAAATATTAAAGTTACAACTATATAGATCTAGGTGCATTTATGCAATAATATCAGCACATGAACTTATTTGTAGCCTTTCGGTCCCAAGAATATGAATGCCTATAGCTAACCATATATTTTTCTCTGTTCTGTATTCTTTATCGTTTATATATATTTTAAATTTTATATATTTTAAACATTTTATGATTTGTATAATTTTTATATATTTGTTTTATGTAAGCATGAAGTTTAATTATAAAGTACAAAGTTCTTTCTGACAATAACAATGTTATATAAAGATTTATGGTTAAAATATTATACCTTGCATTCTTTAATTTTCAAGATTCTTTTATTCTTATGTGTATTAAAAATGTTTATTAAACTGGCCAAATTATGTATATGTATAACTTCAAGGGTTCATTGTATTTGTTTACTATTCAGCATATGTCTCTGTGTAGCTACTGTATAATGAATTTAGGCATTGGCTAGCCAATTAACCTATTAGGAGCTAGTACAGCCTTTAAAAACACTTGCTAGCTACACAGATGCAAACCCCTGATGAAGTCTTTTATCAAGACGAAACACGTAGGGTGGAGGCTGGAATAGCATTTCCCTAAGGTCTCCCTGACTCTGAGTTATTAGCTCTATCTGGCAATATTCGCTAAGTATTAGCTGGACAGTGTGTGCCGATTCCCCCCGTCAACGGATACAACAACACGCTGACATCATACTCGCAATCTCGCGAGACTGGAGGGATAGCCAGGACAACACTGGAGGCAGCTGCAGACGCATCTGAGCCTGTGCGGAGTCTCGGCGTTCCACATAGAGCCAGAACCAACTAGCCGCCATACAGATCAGCAGTGAGGAGAGGATCTTGATATCCTACATGCCTGTTATCTGCTACTTTGTAAGTAGCCTTTTGTCTTTGGCGCATTCTGAAGAATACAAGCATACTTCAAAATATTTTGCTTCTTTCTTATTATTTCAGATTCATCTCCATTGGTTTCGTCTTGCCATATTTTCTTCCCTGATACTCTGCAAGAATTTATACTTATCATTTTTTGTGCCTGTGTTTTCTCTCTCCCTTATATATATATATATATATATATATATATATATATATATATATATATATATATATATATATATATATATATATATATATATATATATCAAAAAATAAATAGATGATACCGTTCTGTGGCTAACGAAATGCTTTTATTTGTGCGAGCTTTCGAGATACACTGATCTCTTCTTCCGGCGATGTTACAATGAACAATGATATTCATTGTAACATCACCGGAAGAAGAGATCAGTGTATCTCGAAAGCTCACACAAATAAAAGCATTTCGTTAGCCACAGAACGGTATCATCTATTTATTTTTTGATTATTGAAGCTCGGCTAACACGGTACTGATACCTCTACATATATATATATATATATATATATATATATATATACTCCCACTCCACACACACCTTTTGTAAAGCACTGTATACACTGTGGGCTCTCCATTCATTTATATTCACATAGATACACACACACTCTTACATCACTAACTTTCAGGAACCATTTAACACCTCTAGCCATAAATCACATCCACACACGGGGGAGGGACGATCACAGATAACATTCCAAGAGACACTGTTTTTAAGTATACCCTTTGCTTGCGTCATTCATTGTAACATCGCCGGAAGAAGAGATCGGTGTATCTCGAAAGCTCGCACAAATAACAGCATTTCGTTAGCCATAGAACGGTATCGTTTATTTATTTTTTGATTATTGAAGCTCGGCTAACATGGTACTGATACCTCTACATGATATATATATATATATATATATATATATATATATATATATATATTGCTCGACAAACCCGGTCGCCCACTCGCCAGACGCGAACGGAAATTGGCCAGTGGCCAGCTACTTTTTTTCCCTGCTCTGCGCAATTTTTTTTTTTAAATAAATAAATAACAAAAAAAAAATATCCTCCTGGCTGATTGGCCAATTGGTCGTGACGCAGATTGGAGTAATGGCTGCTCCTGCTCCATGCACGCCCGGTCCCTGTCTCCTGACCGCGCTTCCCCCCTCATCCCCTCCAGTCTCCGCTCCTGTCTCCGTGGCTGCTCGAGCGGGGAGGAGATACCAGCGGGCGATTCCCCCCCCCCCGGTTGCCCTCCGTTTCCGCTCCTGTCCCCGTGGCTGCTCTCGCGGGGCAAGAGATGACAGCAGGGGATTTCCCCCCCCCTGTCCTGCTTGCCCTCCGGTTCCGCTCCTGTCCCCATGGCTGCTCGCGCGGGGCAGGAGATGACAGCAGGGGATTTCCCCCCTGTCCCGCTTGCCCTCCGGTTCTGCTCCTGTCCCCGTGGCTGCTCACGTGGGGCAGGAGATGACAGGGGGTGATGTCCCCGTCCCCCCTCCCGGTTGCCCTCCGGTCCCCGCTTTCCCCTCGGTCCCCGTGGCCGTCTCTGCTTCCCCCCTCTCTCCTCTCCCCCCCCCAAATGTTAAAATAAATAAATAAATAACAAAAAAAAATATCCTCCTGTGATTGGTCGTGACGCGGAATGGAGCCCTTCTCTGCAGGGGTAAGTAATGGCTGCTCCTGCTCCATGCGCGCGCAGTCCCTGTCTCCTGCAAGTGCTTCCCCCCTCTTCCCCTCAGTCTCCGCTCCTGTCCCCGTTGCTGCACGCGCAGGGCAGGAGATGACAGCGGGGGATGTCCCCCCCCCGGACCCGCTTCCCCTCAGTCTCCCCTCCTGTCCCCGTGGCAGCAAGCACGAGGCAGGAGATGTAAGCCCCCCTCCCCACCTCGGTCGCGCTTGCCCCCGGTGCCTGTGGCTGCTCGCACGGGGAGGGAGATGCCAGCAGGTGTGTTCCCCTCGGTCCCCGTGGCTGTCTCCGCTTCCCCCTCTCTCCGCTCCCCCCCCATCCCACAGAGTGTGTGTGTATGAGAGTGTGTGTGTGTGCATGAGAGTGTGTGTGTGTGTGTGTGTGTATGAGAGAGAGAACGTGTAGGACACCAGAGGTAACCCCCACCCAGTCAGTCACCCCCCCACCCAGTCAGTCATACTCCCCCACCCAGTCAGTCATACTCCCCCCCACCCAGTCAGTCATACCCCCCCTACCCAGTCATAAAAGTCAGGTATACCCCCCCCACCCAGTCAGTCATACCCCCCCCACCCAGTCAGTCATACACCAGCCTCCCAGTCAGTCATACCTCTCCCCCCACCCAGTCAGTCATACCCCCCCCCCACCCAGTCAGTCATACCCCCCCCACCCAGTCAGTCATACCCCCCACCCAGTCAGTCATACCCCACACCCAGTCAGTCATACCCCCCCCCACCCAGTTAGTCATACCCCCCCACCCAGTCAGTCATACACCCCACCCAGTCAGTCATATCCCCCCACCCAGTCAGTCATACCCCCCCACCCAGTCAGTCATACCCCCCCACCCAGTCAGTCAAAATTCAGTCATAGACATTCATACGAACCCCCGCCCCCTGCCCAGTCACCCCACCCAGTCAGACAGTCAGTAATCCCCACCCAGTCAGACACCCTGTCACCCCACCCCCCAATCACCCAGTCAATCACCCCACCCCCCCAATCACCCCACATTCCCAATCACCCCACCCAGTCACCCCACACCCCCAATCACCCCACCCAGTCACCGCACACCCCCAATCACCCCCCACAGTCACCCTCTCTCTGTCTCTCACCCTCTCTCCGTCTCTCACCCGCTCTCCGTCTCTCACCCTCTCTCCGTCTCTCACCCTCTCTCCGTCTCTCACCCTCTCTCCGTCTCTCACCCTCTCTCCGTCTCTCACCCTCTCTCCATCTCTCACCCTCTCTCCGTCTCTCACCCTCTCTCTGTCTCTCACCCTCTCTCCATCTCTCACCCTCTCTCCGTCTCTCACCCTCTCTCCGTCTCTCACCCTCTCTCTGTCTCTCACCCTCTCTCCGTCTCTCACCGTCTCTCACCATCTCTCACTCTCTCACCCTGTCTCACTCTCTCTCATCCTCACCCTCTCTCTGTCTCACCCTCTCTCTGTCTCACCCTCTCTCTGTCTCACAATCTGGATCTGGATATTTTATTTACCCTGTATAGCTTAACTGCCCTATACTACACTGAAATAACCTATACTGCTTTCTTCCAGATCTAACTCTCGAGCTTCACACGGAAGACATCGGAATCCCCCCTAACCCAGAAGACAGGTAGGGATCACATCCCCTCCAATATATAACATTGCGGGAATGAGGTACCTGGACATTGAGGGTCTGCGGATCAGGTAAGATCTAAGGCAGGATTGCTGCTTTAAATATTGTGAAGCGGGGGCATCCAGGCACTAGTTAAGGGGTTCAGGAAACTAGTCATTCACATCTGTTTTTTTTTTCTAGATTCAACATTTATACACACACACACACACACACACACCAAGGACTAATTGTAGTATAATGTAATACAATAAATAAACTTATGTCAAAAACGAATGTTCTTACTATGAATTTATTTCATTTATGTTTTTTTTAAATGCGGGGCTGGGGGCGGGATTAGAGTCGGGTTTGGGGACGGGACTAGAGGTGGGGGCAGGGCGGGACTAGTGGCGAGTAGATTTTTTGGTTCGGCGAGTAGATTTTTGGGTGATTTGTCAAGCACTGTATATATATATATGTATATATATATATATATACATATACACACACAATTATATAATGTAACAATGTAGGAAATGAGATAACCTGTCCATGTTTTGTTGGGTAAAGTTCTGATCTAAAATCTCTTATGTAAGAATCATTTGTATGTAACAACTGTTCAATTATTAGTAAGATACAGTATGTTCAGATCAATTGAACAATGAGGCCACTTGTTAGGACGACTGCATCTAACTGAAGTACTGTAACTACATCTAAAGAGGACTATTATAAATATATAATAAAAGGCAAGAACTATACTATAGCTATCAGGAGTCCGTTTTAAATCTGATTTTTTTTATGATTGAACAATTTTTGCATGTTCTTTAATTACATGTAATATTTTTTTATGTTTATCCCATTTTATCAAATACAGTATTATCTCATGATTGATAAACTGTACTATAATGTACAACACTTTTGTATGTACTTTTTATATTTGTGTAATACACATCTCTGTGCACTGTAGATACATTTTAGTTTATACATGTTTCTTATACACTAATAATTAGTTGATTAGGAAACTTTTTTGAAGTGCTCTTTTTTCTCCGCTTCAAAAAGATTTACTTCGACATCTACTGTAGGTGGCAGTTATAATTATTAACTGCGCAATTGGTTTTCCATGGTATCCACAATCTCAGTATAAATGTTCATAGAGCACATGCAGCCCATGCAGCCCATGCTGCCTGCAGCCCATGCTGCCTGCAGCCCTGTCCAAGTTGCCCATTATAAGTGGCAGGACTACTGAACAATTGAAGTTTAAAAGGAAGTTCAAACAAAGTGAAGAAGTGGATACCTCCAACTGGCCTGATTCCTGCATTTGAACTACGCTGGAAAGGAGGATATCATCTATACCAGACTGCATCATTATTGCTGTGAGGCTGCCTTTACCATTTATATTTGCTGTGTCTTCACTTCTTCTCAAATTATGCACTTCTTTTTACCAGCCTCAGTATGTCTCTAACTCTATTCATATATCTCCATCTCTCCTTCCTTCATCACTTCTCTTTTCACATGAACTCCTTTCTTACCTGCATCCTCTGACACCACACAGCTATATCCCTTGCACTAAAAAACACCCCTACAAATCATTCTCACACATCCTCTTTCTATCCATGTTTCTCCTCCTTGCTTCTGGGGATATCTCTCCCAATCCTAGTCCCTGCCTTATTCCTACATGCACTCATCCTCGCCTGCCAATTGCAACCTCTACTCCTTCTGGTGTCAACCCCTCCAACCTCATACCCATCCCTTGCCACCCTCCCTCCTCTCAACCATTCTATTGTGCCCTTTGGAATGCTCGCTCGCATTCTAACAAGTGCCTCTCTGTACATGACTTTTTTCTCTCGCACTCTCTGCTCCTATTTGCTATAACTGAGACCTGGCTCACTCAGTCTGACTCTACTCTGGAAGCTGCCCTCTCTTATGGTGGCCTTTCCTTCTCCCACTGGACTCCAATTCCTGTGACCGCCTCTACTCCACTTTTTATCTACAGACCCTGACAACCTGGTCAGGAACTACAACTCTGCCTTGTCCTCCTCTCTTGATCTACATGCCCCGCTTTCTCTCTGTCACCCTCACCCTTCTAACCCTAGACCCTGGCTAAATTCCCACACGCGCATGCTGCGTTCCTCCACTCATTCCTCTGAACGCCTCTGGAGGAAATCTCATTCTCTCGCAGACTTCCTTCACTACAAATGTATGCTATCCTGTTTCAACTTTGCCCTCTCGCAAGCTAAACAAGCCTACTTTTCTTCACTAATCAACATGCACAAGTCTAACCCACGCCGACCATTCTCTGTCTTTGTTTCTCTACTCAAACCACCCTCAGCTGCCTCTCCTTCCCCCATCTCCGCTCAGGACTTTGCTGACTATTTTAAGGAAAAGGTGAAATCCATACGTCAGAACATCCCCTATGTTTCTTCCTCCCATCCTACACCTTTTCCTAACTCTCCTCCTGCCTTCCTTGACTCTTTTTCTACTGTCTCAGAGGAGGATGTGTCGCTGTTGATCGCCTATTCTCCTCTACCATTTGCTCTCTTGACCCCATTCCCTCTCTTCTCCTAAAACCTCTTGGTCCTACTATAATCCCTACGCTCACACACATTTTTAACTCCTCCCTCTGCTCTGGAACCTTTCCATCCCCCTTCAAACATGCAACAGTTATACCATTACTCAAAAACAGCATGCTTGACCCTACCTGTTTTTCTAACTTTCGACCTGTCTCCCTCCTGCCTTTTGCCTCTAAACTCCTTGAACGTCTTGTATTCTCTCGCTTGCTCCATTTTCTCAACACCTATTCTCTCCTAGACCCTATACAATCTGGCTTCCGCACTGCTCACTAGACGGAAACAGTCCTCACTAAAATAACTGACGACCTCCATGCTGCCAAAGACAGAGGTCATTACACTCTGCTCATATTACTCGACCTCTCTGCAGCATTTGACACCGTGGACCACCCTCTTCTCCTTCACATTCTCCATACTCTTGGTATTCGGAACAAAGCTCTATCCTTGATCTTATCCTACCTCTCCCATCGTACTTTCAGTGTCTCTTTTGCTAACACCTCCTCCTCCTCTATTGATCTCTCTGTGGGGGTACCCCAGGGCTCTGTACTGGGAGCTCTTCTCTTTTCTCTGTACACACTCTCTCTAGGTGACCTAATAACATCTTTTGGGTTTAAATATCACCTCTATGCTGACGACACACAAATTTACCTTTCAACCTGACCTTACACCTGCTGTACAGACCAAAGTTTCTGAATGTCTCTATGCTATATCATCCTGGATGGCCCTCCGCTGCCTAAAACTCAACATGGCTAAAACATAGCTCCTCATACTTCCTCCCAAACCTGGCCCTACTTACTCCTTCCACATTACTGTTGGAACTACGATCATTCACCCAGTAGCCCAAGCACACTGCCTAGGGGTTACACTCCTCTCTCACATTCGCCCCTCACATTCAAAACATATCTAAAACCTGACGCTTTTTCCTCCGCAATATAACAAAGATTCGCCCTTTCCTCTGTTGCTCGACTGCTAAAACTCTGACTCAGGCCCTCATTCTCTCCCGTCTTGATTACTGTAACCTCCTGCTGTCCGGCCTTCCTGCCTCTCACCTGTCTCCCTTACAATCTATCCTTAACGCTGCTGCCAGAATCACTCTACTCTTTCCTAGATCTGTCTCAGCATCTCCCCTCCTGAAATCCCTGTCCTGGCTTCCGATCAAATCCTGCATCTCACACTCCATTCTTCTCCTCACTTTTAAAGCTTTACACTCTTCTGCCCCTCCTCACATCTCAGCCCTAATTTCTCGTTATGCACCATCCAGACTCTTGCGTTCTTCTCAAGGATGTCTTCTTTCTACCCCCTTTGTATCTAAAGCCCTCTCCTGCCTTAAACCTTTTTCACTGACTGCCCCACACCTCTGGAATACCCTTCCCCTCAGTACCTGACTAGCATCCTCTCTATCCACCTTTAAGACCCACCTTAAGACACACTAGCTTAAAGAAGCATATGAATAGCACTGTAGATATTATGAACACATGATATATAAAGCTTGGCCCCCTGCAGATGCACTTACCAGAACTCCCTCCTACTGTCTCTGTACGTTCTCCCTAGCTACCAATTAGACTGTAAGCTGCTCGGGGCAGGGACTCCTCTTCCTTAATGTTACTTTTATGTCTAAAGCACTTATTTCCATGATCTGTTATTTATATTATCTGTTATTTATTTGATTACCACATTTATTACCAATGTGAAGCGCTATGTACATTAATGGCGCTATATAAATAAAGACATACAATACAATACATTTTATTTGTTATTTATTTTTCAACTTTGCAGTTTGTTGCAAATACGATTGTTAAATGGAAGTGTTTTGACATTTTTTTTATATTATATTAACCAGATTTCTACTCAAGTTTGAACAATGTGAGAGTTGAAGTGTTTCAGTATTTACATTTTTGTTTGACTTCATGACAGTGCTTGATTGTTGTGACATCAATAGCAAGCCTTTCTGAACAACTTTGTTGCCATTGTTTCAATTGTCAATAGAAATTAGTTGTATTTATTAGCTCGTATAATACCACACAATAGTGTGAGAATTAAATTGCCAAGAAAATACAGTTTTAAACTGAAGTTTGGGAAAACTAGGAACATTTGATGCCGAAATGCACACATTTTTCTCCATGCTTCATTCTGTTTTAGAAATCTTGTCTTATATGGACTTTTAACATGTGAATCAATTTTTCTATATAGAACAAAATGGGGACACAATGTGAAAAAACAAACATGCTAAGAGAATGAGCAATTCTCAGAGCAAGAGAAACATCAGAAGAAGCTGATTTAAAATGACAAAGCAATTCTCAATCAATGCAAAACAAGAGAACCCTCGAAGACAAGGGTGAGTCATCTTGTTCTCGAGTATGTAAGGAAAGTAATGAAGAGAATGAATACTTATCAAAAAAAATGAAACTCAAGAACAAACTCAAGAAATAAGAGCAACAGGTTTTTAAATGTGTACTGCAGCTCTCACCAGAGAAACACCATCAAAGGCTTTGTTATAAAGGACGTGGAATCAAGAGAAAGAGCAAACTACTTATAGAAATTAGTTTCCGGAACAAAAAATAACAAAGGACAACTTTGCTTGGACAGAGTTTGTGTTGCCAATCACAAGGACATGCAAACTACCTTTTCAGATAGCGGACATTGCTATGTGCATGACACAGACGCTGAGTAGTGAGTGCAACCAAGACAAATGACACAGTGCAGTACAACACAGTGAAGTTTCGAACACGTTCCTTGAATAAGCGATCAAATAATCACATTGAATTATTTAAAAAGCACATGAGAGACTTGACATGGTGAACCTGTGTGTCCTGTCAAATCAGCTTTCCTAGCCTCCAGCTAACAATGGGATTATGTATTACTTGCAACAACAAAAAATCAAGCTATGTATACTGCCGATAACTTCATGGACCCAGGGACTGTTCAAGATGAGCCATTAAACCTCACAATGATTGACACTTTCTTAATAGACGTGATCCATCCTGTTGTTTCAGAATAATGGGTAAAAGTTCAGCAATATAAATACAGTGGAAGCGTGATACATTTTCTACATAATGTTGACACTTGTGCTCATTCCTTGTCAAATGACTTAGATAGCCATTCTTCGGTCATTGTTGTGTGATGAACTTTATCCAAAAATGACTGTATCACTGATTTTAATGTTTCATCATTCAAATTACGTAGAGCTTTATTGTGGCTCAATTGATTGAGTAATAAAGATTAAAGTACTACAACCAATACTAGCCAATAGACCCATTGATTGCCAGTGTGGTTACCTATGCCCTCTATGGGATCAAAGATAGCCAGATTGGCAATGAATGGGCACCCTATTACCCACCCCCTCTAACCCCACACGTCCCCCACCCAACACGTACAGTACAGTAATGGGCAACATCCCTATTATCCAGATATGGATAATAGTGCATTTAAAAATAAAATATTGCCCAGCCAACATTTAGTAAATAAAAAATTGACTTACCTCTGACAGAATGAAGGCCGTCCTCATCCTCCACATCATCAGATGGCAGCAACAGTAAAAAAAGAAACTGACTTCTGTCTTGTAACCCCTTAATCACCTTAGCTGTTATTAACTGCTATGGTAATAAAGAGATTAACCCCCTCTCCCAATACCCTCCTAGGATGCCTAACCACCCTCCCTCCCTCCCAGCCCTCCCATGCCCACAATATGGACAGGGATTGCTACAATGACAATACTGTAAATGGCCATCTAGACAGTGTGCTCGAAAAATAGTTCACTTAAATTCACACCACTAACAATATAATATATATAATTTAATAAGTATTTACTTAAAACATATGTTACCCAATGTGAGTATAACAGTAATTAAAAAATCAATTGATCAATAGTGAAACGATATGCCAGTAAAGTCCCTACTTAGTAAACACTCTGACAAAGTGTAATGCTTGTCAGAGATAGGAAATGATTTACTTTATTCTGTGTTTGTGGCACTATCCATCAAAGAACGAGAGCAAAACACAGCAACACACCTTAATAAAGATTTTAATAATGAAGGTATTTTGGAGGCAACAATATAAGGTAACCGTAATAGTTGGGGTATACAATAGCCCACTATAGGAGTTCATTAATCTCCTCAAATCGACACAGAGTAAGTATTGTTCTCACAAATACACTAAAATAACAAAATTGTATTTCAATAAATCACAACAACAACGTTTTACATATATATATATATATATATATATATATATATATATATATTTAAATGGTTAAAATTCCCCAGGAAGGTGGCTTGCAATGAGTATAGCAATGCTAGGTTAAGAGTCCAGTCTATGCTATAACAATAGCTCAAAATATACTAATCTAAACAATATCACTCAGGTCTTAATACTATGGTAATGAAGAGGACAGCCTTAGGTATGGGTGTGATATGGTGTTGTTTAGATATCTTGAGTATCACCCTTTCAGACAGGTGCTGCTGCAAATGGTAGCGCTATTAATTCAGCTTGTAGTTCCTCAAACGCACACCAGTGTAATTGTAATGCTCACTCTAGATAACCAACCTCATAATGCAAGCTACACAGAGTGGGTGGCACTAATTAAAAGTGGCAGGACACAGTATTAGTTGTGTATAATCATGTCACGATTAGGGAAACAGTATACAAAAGATAGTTCATTCATATAGTGCAACAGATGTAAATACCCTTTTACCACATGCTACAATGTAGCAGGACATTAAACAACATCGATCTTATGTAATCCTATAAATAGTACCATGTCAATCATTAAAGGATTAGCGTATGGTATTCTAGTTATGGTGACAAGAAAACCAGAAATAACAGCTACCTAATCAATCCTAAACCTACAATGATTTAGCACACATATTAGCCAATAATGGGAGTACTGAATGCTCATATAGAGCATACCCATGAGACCTTCTTAGTCCTGATGACTGAAAAACAGTTGGGAAAACGTATTGATTGATTCCCCTTACTGTTCAAGGAAGGTGTTGGAAATTAAAGCAATCTGTTGACATATTAGTGCTCGATATCAAATCCATATCTGGATGTTGTATCCCCATCTGAGAATCATTGATTGTTGATCTTGGGGTATTATTACATCAATTAAAAGAGAAAAAAAATCAAAGCCAATTTTCAGGTGAATTTTTGTATATCGATGACTGTTTGAAAGAGTTGAAAGTCCTGTTCAGGAGCAAAGCCTAAACCCCTGTTAAAGTGACAATTGATCTATCGATAGTTCCATTCCAGAAAGACTAAAGACGTTATCGGTAAAAATGTTTAAGCATACTTCTTCCTTTTCGATCTTCCTCGTTGTTCCTTGTTTTCTCTGGGATCTTCTGGTTCTGTTCGGGTTTTTGAACCTGCTGGGAAAAGACTGAGGAAGATCAAAGTGGTTTAGCATATGAAGTGGAGGTAGAGGTTGACGGTCTGGCATCACCCCTCGACGCTTATCTATTATCACTCCCATGATAACCTAAATATTCAAATGACACCGAATGTGACCTAGAATCATGATCTGAATTATCAGAATCAAAGCTGATTTTCCATATGTCGAGTATTTAATATGGATTTATTGGGTGTTGTATGCTCCCATCTTTTATTCGGTTTGCAATTTCTTAGGGGTTCTATAATCCGAAGTATGTCTCAGAGGTTTTTGACAACAGTATACTTGTCCCTTAATATAGTCGAGACGGTCTTGCTCAAATTTACTTTGTTTTATAGACATAATAGTTTTTTCAATAGTCTCTATATTTTGTAAAAGGGTCTTATCATTTTTAATAAATTGCACCATTTTATCAAATGGCTTCAATTTATTTTGAAAGGTTTTAATCTCTGTTGCCAAAATAACTTTATCATGGATCTTTTGTTGGATTATGAATTCCATTAACTTGGTAGAACATTGATCTAACACTTAACCCAATCTTCTTCAAATTTCTTGTTTGCAAAACCAAAGGTAGGTGTCTTTTTAACTTGAAGACCTCCTGGGATCCTTTTTTTTAATATAGTTTTCAAGTGTGGTAATATCCAACCAAAGTCTTATATCCAAAGTAAAGTAATATAATAGACATGCATTGCTTTACTTACCACTAAGGTAAGAAAGGGGGTAACCCATCCTGCCACCCTCACCCCCCAGGTGGTCTAACCACCATCCTTGGAGCAACAACCCATTCATATTCCTATTTTCCCTGTAAGATTTATTCCCCTTGTGTAATGTGATGCTGTATTTCTATGTATCTGTAATGCGTAGCTCACCACAAACGAAGCGTGACCGCGGTGCTGAGGTAGGGAATTGAGAAACGCCAACCCACAGCCACGTGGGCGCACCTAGGATGTAGATTGGTCATGCAAGCAGGGTCAGGATTACAGAAGGTAGAGTAGTCGTTATGCTTGCCAGATCTGGATTGGAGAGTAGCGGATTATTGGGTACTTTGCCAGGATCAGGATTGGAGAGGGGAGAGTAGTCGTTGCGAGGAAAGCCAAGGTCAGGGTTGTAGATATCAGAATGGTTGTACGTAAGCCTGGTCAGAGTAGGAGAGTAGCGGAGTCCAGAGAACGAAGCAGGGTCAGAAAGCAGGGAGATCAGGAATGAGGTAGACAGGGTACAAGGCAGATAAGCAGGATCAAGGCAGGAATGCAGAAAGGCACAGCGTCACATACAAGGTTATGCTCAGCAATGAGTGTCTGGGCTGAGCAGGTATTTAAGGAACCTCCCTCCAATGGGAAGTGGGGCGGAAAAGAGATGGACAAGCGGATATGCTGCTGGGTCGCGCAGGTTCGCCCTATTGTGCAGCCTGATTAGATCTGGGGGCGGAGCTTCGTCCCGTGTGTATCACTCGTATCATGGGGTGGAGATCCTATCGTGCGCCACTCGCGCACCGCGCATGCCCGTCATCTGAACGAGAATGGAGCCTGGTGGCGGGTCCAGAGGGAACCTGTCTGGCGCGCATCACTGACATCAAGGGGTGGCGAATCAATCGCGCGCCACCCGCGCACTGCGCATGTCCATCTTCGGAGTGGGAGCGGAGACTGGAGGCAGGACCCAAGAGGCAGGTTGATCGCGCGATGACTGCGAGCGCATAGTGGAACCGCCGCGGGACTGTAACTCCTGAGTGCCAGATGCAGGAGGCTGCAGGGAAGAGTTCCGGCCATCCAAATGGCGAATCCTCAGTATCATTTGTGTGCTGGGGTGGTAATTTACTTAGTCAGCCAGCACACAAAGGAATCAGGGTCTGCTATCTAAATGTGGGTGGGTGAAGTGCTTGTGACACTGTATGAGTTTGTTCAGGTCTGGGGTACTGTGATTCCAAAAGTAGAGCCATTGTTCATCCCAGCCTAAGGTGCCTAGCTCTGCGGGGGATATCGTCCATCCCTGGGAATCGTTACAGGGTCTTAAACCTGTCAGCAAGATTCCCATTGGTTGGTTTGAATTTTCAACTCCAATTACAGTAAGCCTGCCCCAATCGGCTTTCATAGAAGTAGAGTCACCGCTTATGGCCCTGATTGGTCCATCCCTGGTATGCCCTTGCACTGTGATTGGCTGGTGCTTAGCATCCATGCTCTGATTGTTCAGTTTCTCTTTTCCATGCTTTTAGATGGAGATAGGGAGAGTATGTAAAGCCGTGCTGAACTCAGTTCCAGAGCCTATCTTCAAGGTTTTTACCAGAGACACCCAAAACAAAGCTTGGTCGAATAGACAAGCGGGATCTTTAAACCTGTTATCAGGCAAATTGCATTCTTAGTTTTGATGTACAAGATGTCAAGACTCAATTACTTGGTCTGTTCACTTGTCTACAATTTCTAGCATACGTCTGTACTGAGAGAGCCATGTGATCCTTCTGGCCTATAAGCGGATTCCTCCCTCCTTTTTCAGGTTTTGTTGCTGCTTATGCTACTCCTTGTGTGCCTATTTCTTTGCCTGTTTTCAGCCTCAATTTCTGACCCTATCCCTGTTACTACAGCCGCAGCCCTTTTTATTCTCCGACATCTCTGATTTTTTCCGGGGATTTTTTCCGAATCCAACGCACTTCACCGCGTTCATGCCGCATTCATGTTGCATTCATGCCGGCGTCACCCACGGTTGATGTGTTTATTGATGTGTTTATTGATACTGGTTCGGATTTAATTGGTTGCAATTTTTCGCGTATCCGCCAGGTGGCAGATATTCATGAATTGTAATGCACATGTGCTTCAGTAATGTATCGACTTGCAGGTGTTTAAAAGAATACCACAGGGGTCCATTGTAAATTGACCTTGCTGCTGAAGAAGTTACAATAATGTATCAATTTAGGCTTTTCATGTAAAAAAATAAATGCACAGTGTCTGGTGTTTTATTGTCCTGAGAATACCGACATGAGTGCAGCACAGCAGTCCGTGCTCCAAAAACCCGACATAACGTACACTTATTTAATATGGGCCACGATTAATGCAACAGATGATAAGATGGCAACAGTTGGTCAAATTTATCAGTATTTTATCGAAAACTATGACTTTTACAAATTTTCACCAGATGCTCGTGTGTGGAAGCGTGCAATAAGGAAAAAGTTATGTATCGATCCGTGTTTTTTTCGTATTGATCCCGGTGTTATTGGAGGGTATTGCTGTGTAGCACCAGATTTTTCCCGTATCTTTGATCATGGAGACTTCAAAAGGCGAAAGGTCATGTTAAAACCAACTAAGAAACATCAGTCGCAGGCAAGCAATGGGCCAGCGCCTGCACCGGCATCCAATAACGGTCTGACCGTCAGTGAAAACCTGGTGACCGGCAATCCTTGCTGTCTGTCCCCGCCCGGATACCTGCAGCCTGAGCCCGGATTTCGCGTACAGATTCCAGCAAGCTTGCATGTACCAAAGCGATTTCCAGCCTCATCAGCTGACTACAGGTGTAGTAGTCCCACTGTCACCTATGTGTATAATCAAGAATACTGGACTGGCAGTGGCTTGGCGCCAGCTGATTGGCAACGTCTATGGTGAGTAATGTTGCCGTATTTTATTCTGATTTTGAAATATCAATATCAATGCACAGTCAAGCGATTCTCCTGTAAGCAATATCATTTTCTCAGCTTCTACAGTAGATACTGAACAATTGGTGGAAAGCTAGGCGCATGCGCATCTGAACAGGAGACGCCCCCCCGAGAAAAATTATTGGTGGGACTGACTGTGGGAACTTCTTTAGGGGACTGACTTACCATTACAGTAAAACTTGTACTTTTGTTTTTCCTCAGAAAAGAAAACTTTGTCATCTCATGCGGTAAACGGCAAATGGAGGGATTTCGATTGATAATATCGCTTTGCGTAACAATGCCTGCACATTGCTGAATCGGATTTAAAAAACCATGTACTGGAGTTAACAGTTTAGTGGCCGTTGTTATTGATTAGGATAGAATACTTTAACTGAGAGCTTCATAGAAAACCTGAAACAGTATGCTGTTGTTTTCAGACCGTATACAATACTTTTTTAATATATATACTGTATAATAAACCCAAAAATTAAAAATATGCATTTATTCTACATGTATTCCAGTACATATGTGTATTCTATACCCATAAGGCATGTATTATTTTAATACTCTTGTGATGTACTGAGCATGCCTACAATATACGGTACAGTATGCCTGGACAGTACTGTACTGTATGTTCTAGAAACACTGTATTTTGTTACAGTATAAAAGGAGACAATGGAACGATTTAAAACAAATCAACATTTTATTTTATTGGATGAGTAAGTACAAAAAGTGTACAGCAACAACAGTATGGTGTTAGTAAAAAACATTTCTTTATTAATACAAGTTAAAACAGGTAACATCTCCTTTATTAAAGTACAGAAAGTCAAAACATTTACAGTAGGATGGTGTACAGTACAGTAAGTCAGGCCTGCACAACTCCCTCGAGGACTGGAGTTGTGCAGGTCTTGTGTAAATAAAAACATTTCTTTATTAATAATATTTAAAACACGCAACATCTCCTTTATTAAAGTACAGACTGTCAAAACATTTACAGCACAACAGTATGGTGTTAGTAAAAACATTTCTTTATTAATAAAATTTAAAACAAGCAACAAGTTAAAAAATAAACAACATTTGAACAGTCACGCAAATTCGATCCCCACCAAATTGTCCTTCCAGGGCCTATGCCTTGTATTACGCAAAATGCCATTAATGGCGTCTCTCACGATTTTCATTACAGGATCTGTAATTGAAAAATAGCGCCACAATTCCTCCACAATAGTCCTTCTTAAATTTTCAGGAAGCGCCCTTTTTTCGCAATTTCCTTCGTAGTTTACATTGTTGGCCCATCCGTAGTACACCTAGTAGGACACGTGGTGCTTGAAAATTAACATGGCATACTTCTGGGGTAAACCAGCACTCATCACCCTATACTTCTCCCTGAGTGGATTGGGCAGCTCGCGCAGGATGATGTCGGGCACCATATCGATGCAAGCGTATGTGGGTTGGATTGTGGAAGCGGGTTTTCTTCTGGGAGCAGGTGTGCTTGTGGCGGCGGGTGAGGGTAGGTTGTCTGGGAGGATTCTTTTCTCCTGTCTTGGTCGCCGTGTTGTCTCCTGGCGTGGTCTTGACGGGGTTGTCATGTCATCCTCGTCAACGGCATACATGTACACATATTCTTCTGGTGGAGGGGGTGCACTTGGTGATGGAAGGCGGTCAAAGGTCCCTTTCATCCCATCCATGCCACCCTCCTGCTCCGGCGTCCGTGATACAGGGGCATGAACTCTGAGCAAATTATGTATCCCTGCTATGTCAGTCTCTATCTTCTCCATCCGTTGATCCATCTTCTCCATCCGTTGATCCACCTTCTCCATCCATTGATCCATCTTCTCCATCCGTTGATCCATCTTCTCCATCCGTTGATCCATATTTAGCATGGTCTCTAAAAGAAGATCTATCTTTACCAGCATAGTAGAGTTCCCGGGGATATCGACACTTAACCCATTCAGCATGCGGTCTAACGAGCTGGATCTTGTGCATGGGGTGCTGTGGACATCTGGGTGGATGGGTGCTACGGAGGATGAGATGGGAGTTCCCTGGAGAGAAGCGGCAGCGTCGTTTAAGAGGGATGGAGAAAGTGACCTGTGGATTTCCGGTAGAGAAGCGGAAGCATCGTCGAAGAGGGATGGAGAAAGTGACCTGTGGATTTCCGGTAGAGAAGCGGCAGCGTCGTCGAAGAGGGATGGAGAAAGTGACCTGTGGATTTCCCGGGAGAGAAGCGGCAGGGTCGTCTAAGCGTAATGGAGAAAGTGACCCATGGATTTCCGGGAGTGCAGTGGCAGCATCGTGGACGAGTACTGGAGAAGATGGGCTGTGGATTTCCAGAAGAGCAGCGGCAGAGTCGTTGAAGCGTAATCGAGGAAGTGGCCTATGGGTTTGATTGGTTGCCTGCCATTTGTTTTGCTTTGAGTGTACATCACCGAATTTCTTCTTGACATAATAAGGCTTACGTGTATTAAACCCTTAGGCTTTGGGGTCAGCAGAAGGTTTTTTTATTAGGCTTAGCCTTTCGCTTTGTCCTTGGCTTGGAAATGGCTCTCGCCTTTCGCTTTTTCTGTGTGAGTCATTAACGTATAAATACACCATCCATTTTGTGGATTCACTGCACATTGAATACACATCGACTGAACATCCAATATACATTCTTGTGCTTGTATTTTTTTCTACTCACAGCAATGCCTGTTAAAAAGATTTCAAAGGATCTCAGCATGATAATTAAGGAGATGTACACGAGCGGACAACGAATTGCAGATATCCAATGCTGGTTAGCTGCTTCTGGCCTCCGGTGCTATCATGCACACGGTAAGACCAAACAACGCACGAGGACACCAACGGTAACTAACGCGTAGGTATATTTATATAACTATATAATACAGTATATCTATCTATTATTGTTTATATTGCTGCATATTAATATAACTATATAGAATAGATCTATCTAATATTATAGTTACTTCTGTTTATTTATATTACTATATAATACAGTATATCTATCTATTATTGTTTATATTGCTGCATATTAATATAACTATTTACAGTAGTATAGATCTATCTAATATTGTAGTTATTTCTGTTTATTTATATAACTATATAATACAGTATATCTATCTATTATTGTTTATATTGCTGCATATTAATATAACTATATACAGTAGTATAGATCTATCAATCTTATAGTTATTTCTGTTTATTTATATAACTATATAATACAGTATATCTATCTATTATTGTTTATATTGCTGCATATTAATATAACTATATACAGTAGTATAGATCTATCTAATATTATAGTTATTTCTGTTTATTTATATAACTATATATAACTATATAATAAAGTATATCTATCTATTATTGTTACTGTAAATGATGTGCTGTACTTGTGGCCTACTACACTGTAACTTACAGGATTGTTGTTTTTCTTTACACTGTAGGGAGACAACTCTTCTGGTCGACAAAATAAGTGAAGAGAATGATGAGAAGAGTGCCTTAAGGGTCAAATACACTCATTTGCAAAATCACAATCTCACTGTATCCGAGACCAGCATAAAGAAAATGAGACGCAGAATTGGATGGAAATATGGACGTGTGAGGTTAGTACTGGACAGTACAGGAGGTTAAAGTGTTGTTTAAGAAACTGTACTGTACTTATAAAATTATTCCTTGTCATTACAGAGCGTACCCTATAATAAGGGACATTAACCAGATCAAGAGAGTGGTCCAGGCCCAGGCATGGATCGACAGTGGAGAAACTTTCAGGATTGCATCTTCACTGACAAGTCTACTGTATCGCTGGAGAGATTTGCCACCTTTGCATTCCACAAAAAAGGTCGCATATCTATGAAGCCGCGTCCAAAACACCCAGTGAAGATGCATGTGTGGGGTGCCATCTCTAGGCGTGGACCAGGATGCATTGTCATCTTTGAAGGTAAAATAAGTCACACGCTTTTGCCTTATGCCCTGTACTGTACTAATGTGCAGTTTTTTGAGCACCTATCTTTTCTTGTTATAGGAATCATGAATAAAGCTTTTTTCAAAGAGCAAATTGTGCCTGAGATTGTGGAGTACATCACACGTGAGTTCCCAGATGGTCACTGTTTCTACCAGGACAACGATACGAAGCACACCGCGTCAACAGCGCATATTCTTGAGCGCGGTATCAACTGGGTGAAGACGCAAGCGGAGTAAGTGCGGTAACCGTGTCTCATTTTGTCCCACTGTTTTTACTGTGTATCTAATTGTCCTTTTTTCCCCCCTCCAATTACAGATCGCCAGACTTCAATCCTATCGAAATGGTCTGGCATCAGCTGAAGGATCATATCCGAAAAGTCATGAAACCCTCCAAAAAGGATGAGTTGGCGCAAGGCATAATGAGTTTTTGGAACGATGTACTCACCATATGTATTGACCATATTGCGACTGTGTTGCCCATTGTGATAGAGCGTAATGGGCAAGCATCAGGAAGGTAGTATGGTACTGTACTGTACTGTAATATGGTAAGTACAGGCACACCAAGCACAGTATGATACAGGTAAGTATGGCACAGATTGTTTTACAGCATGCACCTAACTTCACAATTTTTTTCTTTCCTGAGAGATCAGCACTAGCCATCTGGTTACAAAGTATTTAACATTAGTTACAGTATATACTGTAGTAGTTCCATTCAGACGAGTTTGACAGTTCTAACTGCATACTGTAGTCCAATATGGAGTAGCTATACAGTACACAATGCCATAATATGCACCTAACTGCACAATTTTTTTCTTTCCTGAGAGAGCAGCACTAGCCACCTGGTTACAAAGTATTTAACAGTAGTTACAGAATACAGTAGTTACAGTATTGACTAGTTTGACAGTACTCACTGCATACTGTAGTCCAATATGGAGTAGCTATACAGTACATAATGCCATAATATGCACATAACTGCACTATTTTTTTCTTTTCTTGTCTTTTCAGAGAAAAAGGGATGGAAAGGGGGAGAGGGGTATCATGTGTACATTGTGTGAACTGTGTGTACAGTAAAGTGTATCTAAAGTGCAGTCAGGATTTACACAAAACCTCCCCTCTCTCAATGAACTACACAGAATGAGGAAGAGGATAAAGACGAAAAATGTTATATTAATTATATTATTATATATTATTAATATTATTATCAATGTACATTATTCATGATTATCCACCGGCCCTCAATTTTCAACTGACAGAAGAACTGAATAAAGACTGCATTTTGTATTATTCATGATTATTTGTATATTTGTATTTTTTTTCCTGATAAAATAAAATAAATATTTCTTTACATTCATGATAATCATAATCATTGATCCCCCCCCCCCCAACCAAAGAAAAAGAAAGAATGATCAAAATTGGTAACTTACTGCATCAAAAACATGAATCAGAATATGTTTTTTTTAACTCTCAATTTCACAGTGCTGTGCTAATCAGATTTACATATCAAATTCGAGAAGGGATTATCACAAGCGTTACCATAAGCAAAGCCTCAAAGGGTTGTGGGGGGTGGATGGGTGAGTCATATGAATGGTGAACAATAGGTGTCGAAGTGAAATGGTGAAGTTATAGATGCATGCGCAGTAATCATCAGCTAGTTCCCTTCCCAAAGAGGATTACACGCAGGTGCAGAGAGGTGATGCTCGGCTCGGGACGACTAAAAGCACAAACACAAGCTTTTGAAAATGAATGGTTTTGGAGAGGTGTTGATAAGAGGTTGAAATCCTTGAGCGAGCCTTGTGTGTGTCTGCGGGGGAGGGGGTAAAGCTGCATGAAGGATTAGCTGTACTGTAGTTCAAAGACATGACATATTTTCAACAGGCAGGTCACCATAATAATTTGATCCCCACACCCCCAAATACATACAAATCACACAAATCAATCATGTGCAGTCAAACAACGCACAGTGTCGCAGTCAAAAGCTACAGCACAGATTGAATATCGTAATACCAAGATGGTTGAGGCAGGCACATGTTCATGTTGAGAAAATAAAAACAAAAAATTACGAGAAAAAAAAATATTTTTTTTGTCACTCTTGAACTTCGCAAGCAGTGGTGAAGTTATAGACGCATGCGCAGTAATCATCAGCTAGCTCCCTTCCCAGAGAGGATTACACACAGGCACAGAGAGGTGATGCTCGGCTCGGGAAGAATTAAAGCACAAAGACAAGCTTTTGTAAATGAATGGATTTGGAGAGGTGTCGATAAGAGGTTGAAATCCTTGTGCGAGCCTTGTGTGTGTCTGCGTGGGGAGGCGGGTGAAGCTGCATGAAGGATTAGCTGTACTGTATTTCAAAGACATAACATATTTTCAACAGGCATGTCATCATAATAATTTGATCCCCACACCCCCAAATACATAAAAATCACACAAATCAATCATGTGCAGTCAAACGCTCAGTGTCACAGTCAAAAGCTACAGCACAGATTGAATATTGTAATATTAAGATGGTTGAGGCAGGCACATGTTCACGTTGAGAAAATAAAAATAAAAAATGACGAGAAAAAGGTCACTCACTCTTTAACTTTTTTTCCCCCAATGAGCATTAATAATCAACACAGAATAAATCAAACCAGGCTCTGCACTGCACTGGACTGTACGTTACACATGCAGGAATGTGATGACAGGAACGTGATTGAAACCAGAAAGACACCCATTCAAAGGAATGGTGTGGGAGAGGTGTATTGTAGATAAGATATGAAGTTGTAATACTGCAGAGCAGTAAATTAGCCTGTGTGTGTGCGGGGGCAAGCGAGGGGAGAGCGCTGTATACGCTGAAATGTGATACTGTTACAGTACATGCCTATGCGTTTCAACAATGTTCAAATGAGACATACAGCACTGTACTGTACATGCATGTATAAATATGCAAATTTACAATTACTGCGCGCACACGCAGACTGTGTACTGACGTAGGTTGAACTGCTACAGTATTAGACTTTGAAGACAACATCTCGCGAACGCCCACCTGAGTTTTTAGACGGTATTGCAGCATTGCACACAGTTCTAATAATATGCTAATATTACGATCGCTAAAATACCGGAACATATTCCGGGAAAAAAAATATATACTGCATCTGCCCGCGGTTATCAGAGTTGTGCCGCTACGGCCGCATAAGGATAAAGGCAGCCGCAGCTGTATTTGCTTGTGTTCACTTCCTTAATGAATAAACTAGTTGTTGCCTATAATGTAGCTTGCCTTGCTCCAGTCTTTGCTCCAATCTTGCTCCAGTCCTGCCCGTATTTTGTTTCCAGTTCGGTATCCAGTATCCTATAATCCAGTGTCCAGTATCCTGTATGCTCTTTGTTCCTGCCCTGACTTCGGATCTTGACATCGGCTCCATATTTCTGCTACACTCCTGGTTTAATCTATACTTAAGACTCTCCCTGTTGATTTCCTCCTTGCAGACCTGATTGTTTGGGAGATCGCAAAAAACATTTTTTGTAAATTCCCCTGAAAATTCATGGCTGAGATCCAAGAAATGTACAATAAGTTGCAGCCACTTCAGGGAGAATGTGCTCTCTTGAAGGCGTAACAGGTTGTTTACCAATACTACATCAGTATTTTTCTGAGACAAATGCTTAAAATGTCCCTGGTTGATTATAAGCCTCCCAATCCAAAGATACTTGTATCTCTCTCTGTTGTAACCCTTGCTAGTTCTAAAGATCTCAATTAAAAAAAAGAAATCGCCATCCAATGTTTTCCTTACACTATGGGAAATCATTGTTGTTGATTATGGTCCTACTTCTTTTGGGACAACTACATCTGCTTCTTCTTCAGTATATGATTCCCCCATATTGTGAGCTATCCCTATTTTTTAATCTAATGCCCTTGCTTTAAAGGCTAGTTCATCTTTCTCTGATTCCCCTACAAGAATGTTGATTCTAGAGACCAATTTTTAAAGGCAAATTCCCTTCCTCCTAATTCCATGCAATATTTGATTCCCCTACTACAGGATTCCATGCAATGTTTGATATCCCTAGTCTTGATCCTAAGACTCTTGCCCCAAAGTTTCCCACAATATATGATATACTGTA
The DNA here is from genome assembly GCF_040206685.1 of Ascaphus truei. NCBI lineage: Eukaryota > Metazoa > Chordata > Amphibia > Anura > Ascaphidae > Ascaphus > Ascaphus truei. The sequence continues at coordinate 91,926,276 of NC_134485.1, forward strand.
CCTACAGTATCACTGATTCTAAGATTAGTTTTTCTAATGACAGGTTCTCCTTTTTCTGATTTCCCCACCAGATTAAATAGGACTATATACAATACATAAAGCTTGTCCCCCGGCAGACGCACTTACCTGAATACCCACCTACTGCCTTTGTATGTTCTCTCCACCAATTAGATTGTAAGCTCCTCGGAGCAGGGACTACTCTTCTGAAATTTAACTTTTATGACTGAAGCACTTATTCCCATGATCTGTTATTTGTATTATGTGTTATTTATATGATTGTCATTATTACTATTACTAATGTGAAGCGCTATGTATACTAATGGCGCTATAAAATAAAGACTACTGCTTCAACTTGTGGGTTCCCGGGAATGTTTGATATGCCTTTTCTTGATTCTAAGGGGCGTATTAAATAAGCCCATTAAAAAAATCGCCCGGCCGGTTTCAGCATCAGTTTTTAGCGTTGCTATCACGGTATTCAGAAAGCTTCGATTACCTGTGAGAGGAAAATTCCCAAAACAGATGAGTAGCCAGTGACGTGATGTTCACCTCTCTCAAAAGGGACTCACTCAGCGATTTCTTTCAGCTGCAGAGATAGCTGCACAGAGAGAGAAACCTCTACCTGTGCATATCTCACCAGCGATCAAAATATTTTAATATAAATTTTAATACTAGTGTCTATGAGCAGGGGGTCTCCGAAGCAGAACCACATTGATTTCAGGTCTGGGGACCCTCTGCTTCCCAAAATACATGCCCCATTATGGGGTGCCGGTATCTCCTATGCATATAAATGTCTCATGTCACGTGACCGTGGGAATAAAATGCATGGGGATACCAGCACCCCATAATGGGGCCTGTATCTCAGGATGCAAAAAAACCCACAACAACCCTACTACCAAACTCCTCTACCACAACAACCTCCCAAAACACATACAGTACAATAATGGGCAAAATTACTTTTATCCACATATGGATAATAGTGCATTTGCCCATTATAAAATCAAACATTATGGAGGCCAGCATAAATAAAGTAAATAAAACGTTCAACATACCCCTGCCATCATGAAGGGCGTCCTCATCAGCATAGTCATGTCCATGTCCTCCGATATCAGCAAGAATACAAGAAAAAATACAAACTAATAGCCCCTAACCCCCCATTCATCTTAGCGGTTAATAATCGCTATAGTAATTAAGTGGTTAATTAATTAAATAATTAAGGGCTACCCACCCGGAAGACTTAACCACCCACCCCGGGACCACTATGCCCACCCTGTACCCATGGATTGGCACAGTGGTATTTCAAACCCATATAATATGGGCATGATAAGACACTATAGCACTCAATGGTCAACCTAATAAAAATCATTAAGGCCCAAAATACACAATAATAAAAGAAATACACAAGCACCTAAACATCCCAACAATAAAAGAACTAAAAAGCCTCAACTACACATCAATTACATTAATCTATCACTAAAACAGCAAAATAATCCCAAATTTGTTATTCCAAAACATAAGAATACAAGTAAATAAACACCATCCAACCAACCAATCAATGAAAGAAATAAAACCAGTAGCCAACAAAGCAAATAATTCATTTAAACCAGTAGCCAACAAAGCAAATAATGAATTTAAAATGCTAACCAATCCTAAAATGTTCTAAAAACAAGCTATCTAATTTCTAAACAATTTAATACAAACAAAAAACA